>NC_028645.1:65777758-65799230 GCF_001406875.1 Solanum pennellii
TATATATATATATATATATATATATATATATATCTTGCATGTAATTTAAATAACTTTAAATGTATATCATTTGAGTTAAGTATACTCTTGAGTTAATCAGAGCCAAGGTAAGTTCATATAATCTCCTCAAGCTTAAGTCGTCGTTTAGGTATCCAACTCACATACTCGTACAGTCAATGTACTGATGCCAGTTGTCCTGCATCGTTTAATGATGCAGACGCATGTACCCAGGATCAGCACATAGAGCTTCTTTGATTCCAGATTGAGCTTCAGAGTTTGTGGGGAACCTCCTTGCATTCTAGAAGACATCTTTTATTTTTACATTAGTTTAGCTTTTAGGATGTTATGGGGTCTCTGTCAACATCCCTCTCTATAAAGTTAGAGGCTTCGTAGACTAATGTATTTTACTTGAAGTTTTATCAGTTATTAAGATTCAAGTGCCATTCTCGCCAAAGTTTATGTGTACACGTGTCAAAGTTGAGGTTTTGTCTTCCGTTGATTTAAGTAGCTAGTCCAGAGGTTCCATTGAGGGCCAAAAATGGTGTTTGTGTGCCGGTCTAGCCCAGGGTGTAGGTTCGGTGCGTGACAAACTTGGTATCTGAGCACAGAGTTCAAGAGTCCTAGAGATTCTATGAAGCCGTGTCTGTAGAGTCTTAGTCATCCGTGTGAAGTGCGCCACATCTATGATTATGAGTCTAAAACATTTAGGAATCTTTCCCTTTGTTCATGTTCCTTTTGTGCAAGAGTGTATCTCTAAGATCTCTATCGAATTCTTGCTTATGCGTATTTTCAAATCTTGCCTCCAAGAAGAGCAGTCAGAGGTCGTTCATGAAGGGATGTTGAGGAATAAGAGGTTCCTAATGCACCTAGGGAACAACCTGAAGGAGAGGTTGCTACTGATGAATTCCCAGAAGCTATCTGTATGTTGAGTCAAGTTGTGACCAACAAAGTCGGGCAGCAGAGAGGAGCTTGATAGAAAGGGGTGGATACTTTGAGAATTTGTGAGTTCCTTAGGTTGAACTCTATTAGTTTCACTTGATCAATTACTACTGAAGATACGGGGAACTTCATAAAGGAGTTGAAGAAGGTGTATGAGGTAATGCATGTTGTCGATGCTGAGAGGGTTGAATTGGCTGCATAACAACTAAAAGGTGTGGCAAGAACATGGTTCGATTAATTGAAGGATGGTATGGTTGAGGATGCACCACATCCAATTGGGGCTTGCTTTGGGGAAGCCTTCTTAGGGAGGTTCTTTCCTCGCGAACTAAAGGAAGCCAAGGTGAGGGAGTTCCTTACTCTAAAACAGGACTCCATGAGTGTTAATGAATATGGTTTGAAGTTTACCCAGCTATCTTGCTATGATCCGGATATAGTGAAAGACATGGGGAGTAGAATGATTCTGTTTGTTGCAGGGTTGGGTCGTGCTTCAAGTAAGGCGCTGTCATGTTGATAGGTGACATGGATATATCCAGGCTGATTTTATGCATTCAACAACATGAAGAAGAGAGGATGAAGGATAGACAAGAGTACCAAAACAAGAAGGCGAAGACTCAGAAAGAGTGTGGCCAACAGAAAGGTGGTTTCAGCTTACCACAATTCCAAAAATCAAAGAGGCATGCACCATCATCTGCTAGTGCACCTACACCCAAAAAAAATTGAGGTGAGTATAGAGGTCACAATTCATAGCACTTCAAGGCTAGACTAGCCCAATCTCAGGGTAGTGTGGCACAAAGAGGTGGCGGAAGTTCTGCGTGTGGTAGATGTGGTCGAATCCACCCTGGAAAATATCGTGATGGACAAACAGGTTGCTTCAAGTGTGGTTAAAAGGGTCACTTCATGAGATAATTCCCTAATAATAAGCAAGGTGGTGAAAATCTGGGCAGCATGGCCTAATATTCATCAGTTGCTCCACCAAATAGGGCTACATCAAGAGGAGCTACTTCTAATACTGGAGGAGGGGCAAATCGCCTCTATGCAATCACTAGCTTTGTTAGATCCAGGAGAAAGTTTATCCTTTGTAACTCCTTATGTTGTAACTCAGTTTGAAATTCTCCTTGAAAAGCTTTGTGAACCTTTTTGTGTCTCTACACCTGTTTGCGAGTTTATTCTAGCCGAAAGAGTCGATCGTGATTGTCTTGTTTCCATAAATCACAAAAGTACCATGGCTGATTTGGTAAAGTTTTACATGGTAGATTTTGATGTCATTCTAGGTACGGACTGGCTACATGCCTTTAATGCATCAATAGATTTCAGAACTCGAGTTGTCAAGTTCCAAATTCCGAATTAGCGAGTCATAGAGTGGGCTAGTAGTTCAGAGTGCCTATGGGTCGCTTCATTTCGTATCATAAGGTGATGAAGTTAGTTTCTAAGGGATGTACTTGTCACTTCGTCCGAGTTAATGACTCAAGTATTGAGGTACCTTCCCTTTAGTGAGTTCCTAGAAGTCTTTTATGATGATCTACCGGAGTCCCTACTAAAAGAGAGATAGACTTCAGCATAAATGTCATTTTAAATACTTCTCCTATATCTATTCCGCCATACCATAAATGGCACGAAAAAAGATAAAAGAGCTAAAGGAGCAGTTGATAGATTTGTTATATAGAGACTTTATTCGACCGAGTGTCTCACATTGGGGTGCTCCGGTCTTATTTGTTAGGAACAAGGATGGGTCCCTTGTAATGAGTATAGACTATCACCAATTGAATAAGGTTACCATCAAGAATAAATATACATTTCCACGGATAGATGATCTCTTCGATCATCTTCAAGGTGCTTCTTGCTTTTCCAAGACTGACCTCAGATTAGGCTATTATCAGTTGAAAGTTAGGGAATGTGATATTCCCAAGATAGCTTTCAGAACACGGTATGAGCATTATGAATTTCTAGTTATGTCCTTTGGTTTGACTAACGCACCTGCAGCATTCATAGATCTTATGATTAGAGTCTTCAAACCTTCTTTGGATCTGTTTGTCATTGTTTACATTGATGATATACTAATAATAAGATCATGCTAGTCATCTAAGGGTTGTTCTTCAAACTTTGAGACATAAGGAGTTACATGCAAAGTTCTCCAAGTGCAAGTTTTTGCTTAAGTCTATGGTGTTTTCAGGCCACATTATTTCTAGTGAAGGTATTAAAGTTGACACTTAGAAGATAGAAGCAATTCAGAGTTGTCCTAGACCCATATCTCCGATTGATATAACGAGTTTCTTGGGTTTAGCTGGGTGTTACAGGAGATTTGTTGAAGGATTCTCATCTATCTATGCTCTTTTGACCAAGTTATCTTAAAAGACACTCAAGTTTTAATGGTCTGAAGCTTATGAGAAAAGCTTTCAGGTGTTGAAAAAGAGATTGACTAATGCTCTGATTTTGACCTTACTAGAGGGTACTTAAGGTTTTGTGGTGTATTGCGATGCATCAAAAGTTTGCTTGGGATGTGTGTTAATGCAGGATAACAAGGTCATAATTTATGCTTCCAGATAGTTGAAAGTTCATGAGAAGAATTATCTAATTCATGACATAGAATTGGTTGTTGTAGTGTTTGCTTTGATGATATGGCGACACTACTTGTATGGTGTTCATGTAGATATATTCACTGATCACAAGATCCTTCAATATGTGTTCACTCAGAAAGAGTTCAAACTCACACAGAGAAGGTGGTTGGAATTACTCAAGGATTATGACAAGAATATTCTTTACCATCTAGGTAGAGGTGTAATGTGGTAGTTGTTGCCCTATGCAGGTAGTCTATGGGAAGTACTTCCCATGTCGAAGAAGAAAAGAGGGAGTTAGCCAAAAATGTGCACAGACTTGCACATTTGGGAGTCAGACTTATGGACTCAACAAAAGGAGGCATAATGGTAACCGATAGGGCCAAAACATCCTTGGTGTGAGAAGTGAAATTATTTCGTTTTGGAGTAATACTTTGGGGTCTAAACTGATCCCATTCAGTTTACGCATTTAGAAAATAGCCTAGGGTTTTGAAAGCAAGGAGAAAAGAGGAGAGGAAGAAGAAAACGCAAGAACACCAAGTTTAGCTCCGTAGATTTTCGTCGGGGTTGATCCCTCACAAGGTATGCAGGCTCTTTTGTATTGGGTTACATCACCCACACACCAATTTAATTTAAATCAGTCAGATTCATGAATTAACTCATGTTAGAGGTTGGAATCTTGAAAGAAATTTTAACGTTCTTGTTTATTGGATTGTTGTTGATCGTTGTTAGTTTTAATCCGTTTTTTAGGACTTTTTTCGGGTCTAAATAGCTGGGTAATGAGTTAATTAGAGATCCTAAGTGTTTGGGGTGGGACCATGGGAAATCTGGAAGGGTTAGAGTTGAAAGATGAAGAATAAAGTCGGAAAACGCATTGGGGGGATGCTGGGGCGCCGCGCCTCCAGTGTCCCTCAAGACAGAGTCTAACCATCAGGCTATGGCGCTCCGCGTGTCTCAAAGCACCAAGATCCCCTGTAGACCCCGTTCTTTGCCTATCTTTTCGTACTAGTTTCTAAGTGATGTACCCCATATTCTTAGTTGTTTCCAACACTCTAAGTTACATCTATCATTATGAAATCATCTATAAACATGAGATCATGATCCTTGACTCCGTATTTTAATTCAAGAAACGTTAAGATCAAAGTCAAAGAAGTTAAGAGCCAAGTATAGAAGTTAGGAAGCAAGTGAAAGCAAAGTTATAAGTTCTCTAAAGTCTTCCACAAATGTTTTAACTTTGTTTTAAAGACTTAAAGTTTGAAGCCAATTAAAGAGTTGAGTTTATATATCAAAATTTATAAAGGAACTAAGTATTCTCTAAGAGTAAAAGTTTCAAGTTAAGTAAAGAGAAAGAGTAGAATTCATTTCTCAAGAGATATAAGGGAACTAATTATTCCCTAGAGTTTTACAACTGTTTCTTATTTTAGTAAAGAATGAAACTAGAAGTTACGAAAGAGTTTTGAACTAAAAGGGGAATATTGATTCCAACATAAGCTTTTTAAAGCAAATGGGTTCAGTAAATTATCTCAACCCAAAGGTGATGGAAGTTTATTAAAAGTATGCAGTAAAGTACATTTCAAGAGTAGTATTGAGCACCGATGTAGAGATGAGACTTCATGTTAACTCCAGTCTCCACGTAAACCATGAAGTCAACATGGAATTGACGTGTCATACTATTTAGTTGATCATGTAAGGAGAGCTAGTGGATCCGCTAAGTTGAGTAAGGTCGTTTACCGATGGCAAGGTGTAGAATGGTCCTCTTGCAACGTTAGGTAAGACATTGTATCATCACTTAGGCTTATAGTGATAGTTGTCTTTTAGAGAAACTCCCACAGAGGTGATATTACTTTCTTATATATATATATATATATATATATATATATATATATATATTGCATGTGATTCAAGTGCTTTATATGTATATCATTTGAGTTAAGTATACTCTAGAGTTGAGCAGAGCCAAGGTAAGATCATCTAATCACCTAAAGCTTAAGTCGTTGTTTAGCTCTCCAACTCGCATACTCGTACATTCAATGTACTGATGCCATTTGTCCTGCATCGTTTCAACTACTTCTTTTACTTTAGATTGAGCTTCAGAGTTTGTGGTAAGCTTCCTTGCATTCTGGAGGACATCTTTTTTTTCTAAATTAACTTAGCTTTTAGGATTTAGTGGGGTCTGTCCTAAAATCCCTCTCTAGACAGTAAGAGGCTTCGTAGACTAAAGTATTTTAGTTGAAGTTGTTTTTAATTATTAAGACTCATGTTCCATTCTGGCCAAAGTTATGACATAACGTATTTCCCTTTTATTATGTGTACTCGTGTGAAAGTTGAGGTTTTGTCTTCCGCTGATTTAAGTAGCCAGGCTAGGGGTTTGCTTGAGGGCCAACAATGGTCTTTGAGTGCCGGTCCCGCCCAGGGTGTAGGTTTGGGGCATGACATCCTTGGAATTCTCTTGCCTTCTTGACTAATATAGAAGGTTCTGGAGTTCTCCACAAACTTCTCCACAACTCTATATTCTTTCTCTCCCATCAAGATGCAAAATTTGATTGTCATGTGGCTAGACGTGACATTTAGTAGAAGTATGGAATGCTACCTTTGCTTTGTACAAGTATACTTGGAGGTAGCTTGTGAAGTAGTTCATTTGTATAAGAAGGACAATGAGGTAAGTATGAACTCTTATATTCTCTATGATTCTTTATTATGCTTATGATATTCATATCACGATTATGTCTTTATCTCTTATAGTGATGCCTATTGTTGACTAACCCTTTGAGATACTTATGTTTGGTATGATAGTTTCCATACTTGGTACATTTTCTACTACCACATATTTTGCCTACATTCTAATCCAATGTAGGGTCTTGAGGATATTGAGTTGCTTTGAAGGGTAAAATTTCCAAGGCTTTATAGAAGTGAAGATTTGTGAGTCCTCATAGCATCCGAGGACACCATCACTATGTTGTGTTTTATGTTTTTTCTATGTTTAGACTTTTATGGGTTGTGACCTAAGACTATTGAATTAATGATGCCATAGATGGTTTTTGAGATGTATGTTATTATGAAATTATTCAGCATTATGTTTTGAAAGGAATGTTTTAATTCCACACGACTTTTCGTATATATGTAATGAATGATGCCTAAGGTCTTGTACATGACCTCCGAGAGGTCAAGTATGCCATGTTCTGACTTGAATGATTTCCTAACTTCTAGGGTGTACTTTGGGTCGTGAGAAACTTTGTATCAGAGCATAAGGTTATGAAATGGTCTTAGTATGTCTCAAAACCATGTCTAGTAGAGTCTTATTCGTCGATGTGAGTCATGACACATATATGACTAGGAGCTACGGGATGCTTTGAAAAATTTAACTTCTTCATTCGTCAAGTCATGACATAAATCTTTGCATGACTAAGCCCTTCTTCTAATGTTTGCCTATGATTTTGTACAGGTTATGGCTAACACTAGGGCTAATTCTAGAAAGGAAAGAGATGGCATAAAGAATCAAGAGGCTCTTCCCTAAGGGGATCAAGTCCCTCCTTAAGTTCCTAATGATCCTAAATGGGGAAATGTGACTCTAGAGGAATTTAGGACTTTTCTGAACTTTTTGGCTTAAGCCTTGACGGCCCAAGACAACAGGGAGAATGAGTGCTTATAGAATTAGGGAATTCTTGAGGATGAATACTCAGGAATTTAGTGTCTCCATGGTGGAGGAGGATCCAAATAGGTTCATAGATAAGGATTATGGGTTTGACTACTAGGGAGAAAGCGGAGCTAGCCACTTATCAATTGAAAGATGTAGCTCAAGTTTGGTATGAGCAATGGAAAGATTCTAGGCCGGTAAGGGCGGCTTCCATAGAGTGGAAGACTTTTAAGTCGTCTTTCCTTGATAGGTTCTTTTCTAGGGAATTGAGGGAGGCTAAGTTGGGTGAATTTATAAACTTCAAGCAAGGCAAGTTGAGTGTTAAGGAGTATGCTTTGACGTTCAATCAATTCTCTAAGTATTCTCCAAGCTTTGTAGCAAACCCTAGAGACTTGATGAATAGGTTCATGACGGGGTGTCCAAACTAGTAGAAGAAGAGTGACGTATGGCCATGCTTGTAGAAGATATGGATATATCCCGACTAATGGTGTTTGATCAACAAATAGAATAGTCTAAGCTTAAGAAGGAGAGAAAGAGAGTTAGGATTGAATATGAAGGGTCTGATGGACATTGTCGTTCCAAGAATTGATAAAAGTCTTACGAACATGGATACTCTAATAATTTTAGGTATGATAAGATGACTCAGTACTCCCAACCTACTTGCACTTGGTGTGGTAAAAATATGACGGTAGGTGCTTGGCCGGGAGAGATGGTCGCTATGGGTGTGATGAGATTTATCATATGATGAAATATTGCCCTAAGGCAAGAGCTAATGTGAGAGAGGGAAAGAAAGTTGCTACTAATCAAGTGGAAGATGGTCCTCCAAAAAGGAATCAGTTCTATACCGTCCAATCCAAGGGTGATAAAGAATGATCTCCTTATGTCCATCTCTGGTATGTATTTCTTTAATGAATTATGGAAATTTCCAGAATTCTTTATTATTGTGGTTTGCTTTGCTGATGTTGCTTATTCCCAAGTGGGGGATAAAGAGTCTTTTTATGAGGTCTTTATATAATTATGTGTAGTTAGGATTAGCTTTGAATTGAATTGTTTTCCTTGATTGGGTATGTAAATATAGATATGATGCATATACGATAGGTTGCTTCCATACAATTGGTCTTTTAAGAAATATTTAGAAAGGTGTCGTTCAAGGATAAATGTTTCCCATGTGGGAGATATCTTTAGGACCCAAAAACCAACTATAGTTTTAAGAGGTAGTATATAGAGATTGAGAAGGTTTGGAGGTGAAACGTTCTAGAACATCAGGTGACATTTGAAAGTTACCCTTGAGACATGCTAGCGTGCCTTAGTATGTTTCCATAAGCACTCATATGATATGATATGATGATGAACCTGAGTATTAATTATGGAAGTGGATTATGATTAAGAATGATTAGAGAGATGTACTTAGCTTTGGTAGTAGTATGGGATGCTAACTTAGCTTTGATAGTAGTATGAGATGATACATTAGCTTTGCACAGTATGCTTGGAGATGGCTTGTGAAGTGGTTCATTTGAATAGGAAGGATAATGAGTTAACTATGAATTCTTATATGCTTTATGATGCTTCATTATGCTTATGGTATTCACGTCATGCTTATGTCTTTATCTCTTATAATGATGTGTATTGTTGACTAACCCTTTGAGATATCTTATGTTTTGTATATTAGTTTCCATACTTGGTACATTTTGTACTAACGCATATTTTGCCTACATTTTAATCCAATGTAGAGTCTTGAGAAAATTGAGTTTCTTTGAAGGGTAGAGTTTCCAAGGCTTTCAAGAAGTATAGATTGGTGAGTCCTCATAGAATCTGAGGACACCATCACTATGTTGTCTTTTATGTTCTTTTCTATGTTTAGAATTTTATGGGTTGCGACCCAAAACTATTGTATTCATGAAGTCATAGATGGTTTTTAAGACGTGTGTTAGAAGTTTTATGAAATGATTCCATAATATGTTTTGAAAGAAAGGTTTTAATTCCACACTACTTTTCTTCTATATGCAATGAATGATGTCTAAGTTCTTGTACAAGACCTTTAATAGGTCAAGTACGCTCTTTTCCGATTTGAAGGATGCCATAACTTCTAGGGTGTACTTCGGGTCGTGACACTCCAAGTACTAGGTTATTGATGAACATATCCGATGGAATATTGATATCATATGAGAGCACAGTAAATTGGTTATATGTCTATAAAAAAATTGAAGTAAAAATAATAAGTATTGAAGGCTAGTAGTTCTGTTCTAACTTTGCTTATCTGAAGACTTTTGAGTGAGAATTTAAATTTTCATTTCAGATAAAAGAAAGAGGCATCTAACACTATTTCAGATGCTCTGTTGTTAGTATTAGTTGCAGAACTCTTCATCTCTTGCTTGATTATCTATTTCATGGACATCAATTTATAGAAATATAGTTGCTCCCTGATGAAAATATAATACTGCTACGAAGGGGTCAATGATCTTAGATCTAGAGGTTCATATATGACATGCTAAATATGATGGTTGGTGATATTTTTGGCTGTTTATGTCATAGTCCTCGAATTATATTTTATCACATAGATAGTACTTTGTGTTACACTTGTGTTGTATCCATTGTTTGGAAGGAATTTTCTTTATCAGATTATAAACTCTTCGGTTATTTATAAAAGAAAGATAAAACATTCTAGCATATGCTAATATTTTGATTTTTGAACATCAGAAAAAAGGATCATATGTCAAGCCTCATGTTTATTTTCACGGCATTGGATGTGCTAAATTTAATGTGACATGATAAATGCTCAATGAGTGGACAGAAATTACTTGTAAAAAATACAAAACTCTAATACATGTTTGATGATTATTACAACACATCCAATAGAGAATTAGCTAAGAGATGGAAGCCAGATGAAGTAAACAGAGTGTACTTCAAATTGTGTTATGCTCAACTGTATATATAGCAACCAGCTTTTTCAGATTCCTTCTCTTTTGTGATCATACCTTGGATGATGTACTAGCCAACTTTGATGGTGAACTTGAAATTCCTTATGGCTCATTACTTAATGATGTGGTGCGAGTGAGCTATGTGATCCCCTTGATGCTCGTATTCCCAATTGTCTTATTTTCCCTTCGCCTTAATATGGATGGCCTCTTTTTCCCTTATGCAGTTCCTATTGCCTATGATAATCGCATATTCCTTTCAGTCATAGCAACTCTCATCTGTCTCATATTTTTGGGAACAAATTGTGTACCTAACATTTGGGATGCCTTCCAGTTTACTGGCGCCACGGCTACTATCTTTGTTGGTTTGATTTTTTAAGATTCTATTGTCCTTAGGTGAGTACCATCTTCCCTTTTCAACTTCTTATCTGTAATCATCCTTAATTACTCAAAGTTAATTCTCCATGTTTGTCATTGATCACAGAGATACACATGGAATTGCAACCAATAGGGACAGGCTAGAGTAACCGGTCATGGAATTGTTAGTTGTTTCCTCAAGTAGTGTGGCAATCTGCAGTGACATTTACAACCTTTTCAACAATGCAGTTGAAGCTTAGAAAAGCGCGATAAAGTTGGATTCTTTGGCTACATAAGGTTCATAGTCAATTGTACTTTCGGGTAAGTTAACTGATTCTTTTGTTCCAGATTGATGATGCCAAGTTAATTCCAAGATAATATGAATATCAAGTTGAATATACATGGAACATAATGGAGGGATCGATCTATATTTTGTATAGCACAGAAAAATCGTACTCTAAAAAACGGATGACATTACGAATTTGAGAGCATTTGTATCAGGTTCTGGACAACATATCTTGATCCAACTTTCACATAGTTTTTAATTTTCATTCAAAGTAATGGAAGATCTCAACAACTAAAGTTGTTTGTTATACTTTCGTCTCATTTATATACTTAAATCCTTTTGTGCTAAAAAGTAAAAAAGATGTTTTACATGTGGCGTACACTAAGAAATCAAGGACATTGTGATGGAGTAAAGACTTGGATGAGGACAGACCACTTTTCAGCTTTGATGAGGTAACACCATCAACCTTAAGCCTATTATTAGTTCTACCGGTGCAGGATAAATTGACGTGATACATTTAAAATAAACTGTTGAAAGGGTCTTAAGTTTCGTTATACCGATTTGTACTTTTCACATAACTTAAATAACATTTATCGTGTCATAAATTGTAATACCAATTATTTTCAAGACATGATGAAAGAGAAGTTGAGTAAAAGAAAGGCATGGTACTTGATTTTAAAGTTTTAAACTCACGTTATTACCACTAACTTTGCAATAAATTCTTTTCATCTACTGTGATGATTTTTACTAGGTTCCGGATCCCAAAAGTGACAATGAACAAGCACCTATTAAAATTGCTCAAGGCGTTTATCGTTCCTGATTTTTGGTAAATCCTCCTTCCTGCTTCTTTCTTCGCTTGTTTTCTTGCAATTTTATCTTTTATCAGTCTGTTCTCTCACTGTTCTGTAAAACTTTTCAATTATGCTCCATTTATTTTGTTCATACTGTAAATTTCAGTAGATTAAATTTGATTGTTTGATTGACTTATCTTTCTCCTTTATTTCAGGCAGCACAACGAGTTCCTCTACTGATCCTTCTCATATTACATATGATCGTGAGCCAAGTTGTCATACTCTCACGGACTAATTTTTTCTTGTTTCTTCATTGTTGAATGAATTCTTTTTTAATTTGTTTTGATAACTTGAACACAGTCTTACATGTAATTCTTTTTTTTACCTCTTGAAGACAAGAAAGTTGATGTATTAAGTTAAATTTTTCTTTCTTGACGTTGTTTGAGTTTGGTTATTCTTTCTATTACAATTTTTGTATTTATTTCACTAGTTATACATATGAATTGAGGTAAATTCATAGTCAATTATAATCTTCACAATAATTTCATCTAAAATAAGTCCCATTTTTAGGCAGTTATAATTGTCGAATTTTAAGGGGAATCAACAACAAGATGTGTACCTTGTAATTCATAGCGGAAGTCGTCGATCTACTTCTTTACAAGTTGGTGCTCAAGTCCATCTTTGAATCACTAGGAAACAGAGATTATGTTCACAAACTAGAAGTCTATTTTTGTGTGTTGATGAATTTACCTGAGAAACTCAACCCTTTTGTTTCTAGACTGAACGCTTGGTTTTTGACTTTTGTTTTATAGATTTTCCTCTCTCTTTTCGTGTTTAACTTTTCAATAGTCATTTTTCACGTTTCTTGTTTCATATCTCTAGTATATTAGATAATGCTCCCACTAGGAGTCTTTTAAAGAGGGGTTGAACAGTTATAATGAAATTGTTCAGTCTTATCCATTAAAGGATTTATCCTAATTAATTAACTCATTATTTAATTAATTCGATAAGACATTAAAACAGATTGGGTCGGGTCGCGTCGGTCTACAATGGCGACCCAATACCCAAAACTTACATCTCCCACTTCCCACATGGTGGACAAGACCCAAGTCAAAATAATATCATTCAGACACACAATTCATACGATAAATATTTCGTGCGACCTGTGAGCTTGAAGAACTTATCTTTAAGTTTTACAAGCCCTATGTATGAATTCAATAACATGTGGAAAGAATTCAATACTATTAAAGAACACTATTTCTCACAATACCCCAGACGTCATTCACTACTTCAGTAGTTACTTATTCGATCTCTCAACCTCTTAAGGAGGTGAACTAAAGTTCATGTTTAACTTTATACACAAAATTACACTTGTGTAATAGCCAACTTATGTATGCAAGTTGAATTGTTCATTCAATCATTTTCCCGTTTTACTCGAATCTATCTTTTCTATATCAACTGCTTTCCTAGACATGTATTGCATTGCCGAATCGCTCATAGCTACTAGTAACATGCTAAAGTAGCAACACTCACGGAAACTTCAAGAAACAGCAAAAAGTCAAAGGGTAATTCATTGAAAAGTTGATTTAACTTTTCTTGTCTCACACAACGAAGAAGCAGAGAATATTCTTTTATTAACCCATTGATCGCTAGACACACATGGTATGATACACGTGCTATGATGTATACACCTTGAATTGGTGTATGCGTCTCATTTTATTGATTATTTAACATCGTACAGACCTTGGTCTGAACATCTCTAGATGTTTAACCCTAGTTTAGCTCATTTCTTGGAGAAACTTTTATTTGGATCATAAAACAAGTCATAAAATGGTGGTGAAATTCATCTCTACACGTTCCCTGATGTAAGAGGTGATTGCTCGTGCGAGAAAGCCAATCCCGCGACTTGTTCGACACATTATTTTTCTTACATATTATCACATGCATACTATATTTGAACATAAATTCAATAGTTTTATATAAAAAAGAATATCTAACAATAAAATCAGTTTATAATACTGAAATATCATCATACTTTACGTAAACCTAGAGCTCTAAGATGTTTTTAAAACAAGTCTCTAGAGATGCCGTTCAAAAAAAACTATCATTTCACGTGTGTGAATGTATTGTAAAGTTAAATCTCCACTTGCCACTATGTCTCTCACAAAGTTATACTTGATGTCTATGAGATTGGTTCTTCTGTGATACTTAGGATCCTTTATGCACACGATAGTGGCTTGACTATCATAAGTAGAATTATTGGACCCTCAGAATTCTTTGTAATATTGAAATGTTCAAAGAATCTCTATGACCAAATAGCTTTTTTGTAATGCGCACATACATGCCACAAATTTAGATTTCATGGTTGAAAGAGTTGTACAGGTTTTCTTCTTACTTTTCCATGAAATAATACCACCATTTAGTAAGAAAGCAAAAACTAATGTTGATTTTCTATCATCCCGGACACTAGTCCAATCAATATCAATATAACTTTTTTATGAATAAATTATAGCCACCATAACACAGTATATGATCTGCAATTCTCTTCAGATATCAGAATATCCTCTTTACTATTTTCAAGTGATTGATATCTGCTAACTAGAATCACGACATAACAAATGTCTGGGCAAGTACACATCATAGCATACATCAAACTCCTAACAACACTAGAATAAGGAACTTAAGACATGTCTTTCTATTGATCCATCAGATTTACATTTAACTTTAAGAATTCATTTATTCCCGATAGCAACGTTCTTTCGGAAGGTCAACTAGATTCTAGAATTTCTCTGTTTTCATAGAATATAATTCTTCTTTCATCGCTTTTAACCATTCATTCCTTTTAGGTCTTGATAAACCCTCTCTTACAGATTGATGTTCATCAAAATCCGTATGACATACCAAGAAGATATAATCATCAATTTGATAAGATCGTTTCGTTACACCTTTTTTTGTATCCTTACATATTTGAAGTTCAGCTTCCTCTATAGGATTTTGGGATTCATAACCCCCACTTGGACCAGGAATCATTTCTTGATCCATTGAATTATCAAGTATGTTTGACAACATTATCTGATCTTTTGAATTCAATTTTTTGTCCAAAGGTTGAGATTCATCATATATATTTTAAAATACTCAAGCGCTTTAATGAAGTATGAAGCACAAGACCTTGACTTTACATTCATTGGACCACAAATATCATAATGAATTATTGAAGTGGGAATTCAGCTCTCTTAGCCTTGCTAATTGTTTACGCGTATTTTTTATAGCAAGACAATTTTCATAAGTTGACATTTCAATTTTAGTGAAATAACCTAAATGTCCTTCCTTTCCCAACCTATTTATTTAATCTTGCCCTTTGTGACCTATTCTAGAAAGCCATGTTTGTTATTGACATATAAATAGGCAAGAATTTTACTAAGTATGCATGTGACATACTCATTCAAGAAAATCAATTCTCATAAAGGTGTCATATTTAAATTTAAAATAGAAAAGATACTTATTATACATTCATCATTTACGAATTAAATATTTAACCAATATTCGAAATTAACTTCTTAATGTGTATTCTAATTTGTTTTAGACTATAATCAATCAAATTTGTATGTCTAATCATTAAACACCATATAATATTGTACAATAGAATAATCATTCACTCATCCAAAATAAAAGAGAATAAAACTCAAAATATTTATATTAAAGCGTAATTAAAGATGTTCACTTCAAGGTTTAATAAAAAAATTACAATAATAAAAAAATTATTCTGATATAAATGGGAGTATGTGGATACATAGTGGGTGATGTTTTACCCACTTAACTCCTATTTTTACATAGTCTTTCCATAATTCTTAGTTAACCCTAATTTCAATTCTAACTTGATTTTATTCGTATTCTGGCAAGGAATGATGCAAAACGTCATAGCCTTTTTTCTCTGAAACTTCAATTTCACTTTCATTTAGTTTTACAAATTTTTTTGACAAAGATCTGGAGGAATCCTATGAAACAACAAAGGGGATCCATCTTCAAAGATTTAAACTCTCTTAGATCTTTTTCTCTTTTTCTTTATGCTCAAAGAATCAAACTCTCTTAGCTCTTTTTCCCTCTTTTTTCGAATGGTCTTTTCGTTCCTTAACATACTTTGTGTCTCTTTTGTGACACAAATCTGTACGACCTCTCACCCTCTGAAACAAATCTTACGGCGGTTTGTTCTTTGACCTAGTCCTTCTGCTCTATTTTGAGATCTCTCACTTGGAGTTAATTGCGCATATTCCTTTTCAGTCACATCTGAAATTAGAACATAAAGAAATATGGTTAAGCCATATAATGTGACAACATATGTCACAAATTTCTTATATAAAAGCCACGCAACTGTTTAAGGAACATTAGGACCAAAAGAATAAACATTTATTTCATACTCGTTTTAAGTCTTTTTCTGTATTATAATATATTTTCAGAAAGCTTAAAACGAGCAGTTCATAAAATAAATTAAGTCTACATCCAAATACTGCACAACAAATTTTCAGATTGCCCAAGATAGATGCAGTTTTTTGGAAAAAAGTCAAAAAACAACGAATTTTTCAACAATTCGTATCTAACTCGTTTTAATTCCATTTTTCTATTATAATATTTTTTTGGAAAGATATGCACAACAAGATTTTGATCAAACAAGTTTCGGCCAAAAATATCTTCCACACAATTTCTAAATCGCTATTAAAGAGAAGCAATTTTTTTTACTAAACAAAATTTTGCACAGTTATTTTCATAGTAGGACAAGTAATCCTATCTCTTTCATGATTCACAATCAAATACGATTTTGAATCATATTTTTCATATTATTAATCAAAATAAAAATGTCAAATAAGAACTTAACTTTATCCAAAAAAATTTTCTTCTTTCTATGCACTGATTTTTGAAAGAAATATAGTCAATTTTTTTCATATAAAAAGACAAAGTGAATAGCCTAGAAATCAACGTATAATGAGATTAATAACAATGTCTCTAATACCATTGTCAGAATTTTAAGAGGATTCAACTACAAGATGTGTACCTTGTAATTTATAGCGGAAGTCGTCGATCAGCTTCTTTGACAAGTTGGTGCTCAAGTCCATCTTTTAATCACTAAGAAACAAAGATTTTGTTCAGAAACTAGAAGTCTTTTTTGTGTGTTCATGAATCTGCCTCAGAAACTCAACACTTTTGTTTCTAGACTGAACACTTGGTTTTTGACTTTCTGTTTTACATATTTTCCTCCCTCTTTTCACGTTTAACTTTTCAGTTATCACGTTTCACATTTCTTGTTTCATATCTCACGTATATTAGATAATGCTCCCACTAGGAGTCTTTTAAAGAGGGGTTGAACAGTAACAATGTAAATGTTCAGTCTTATCCTTTAAAGGATTTATCTTAATTAATTAACTCATTAATTAATTAATTGGATAAAACGCTAACACAGATTGGGTCGGGTCGGGTCGATCCACATGGGTGACCNTATATATATATATATATATATTTATATATAGAAGGGAGACTTGGTATGAACGAACATGGCAATAACACGTTGTACAATTAGCTATGTGAAGTGTACTACAAACTTGGCTTTATTATTGGACGTCATTTTTTTGTTATTTTCCTGTTGACACGCGTATTTGCACTCAAAGCAACTCACCAGCTAACAGGGATCTTTGAAGTTCACTTTCTTCTTCATTGACTCTTTCAAATTAAAGTTTGTTAATTGTATTTGCTGGTAAGTGTGTCTCACTTTTTTCTTCCTTAATTTATTTTGCTTCAATTCTTATCTTGTGCAATTAGTGATTTTTTTAGAGAATATAATGACATGAAGTTAACAGATGTGACCATTTTTATTTCTCGTGATCCATTTGTAGAAAGGAATATTGAATGAAAATGACTATAAACAAAATAATACTTAGCAACCATCTAAACAAGTTTTTGATGATGATGGAGATACTAATGCTCAAATTTCGACATACATTCATCATCTGAATCAAATTTTGGTATTATTCTTTTACATTATTGTTCTCTATTGTACATTCTCTATAAAAATATAGGAACGGCGATATTATTTTCTGATTTGTTCATGCATCTTCACGAATAAATACTCAAGTTACCTTAGTGCACCAAGGGTGTTTGATAATATGCTTACATAAAGAGAGATCTTTCATTGAGAACTAAAGGTGGTCAAGTTGTCAAATAATAATTATTTTTCCCTTCATCGCTTCTTAATGAACTTTTTTTGTACCGTTCAAGGGAGAGAGGAAGAAAAGAGATGTTCGAATTGCAATACAGAAATAGCAAGTCAAATAAATAAAAAATATCTTTTTTTTTATTTCTTCGGTGAAGGAGAAAAGGAAAAAGCGGAAAAAATATATGCTTGTTATTTGTGGAATTTAAACATTTTGATTCCAAGTAAAGTCTAAGTTATTCATAAAATTAATTGACCCTCAACACCCTCTAATGCAATAAAGAAGCAACATTACGTGCCTCATTATGAAATATTTTTTTTCCATTTTATCACAACTAAACTGGAAGGACAAAACTCATTTTCTTTCTTCATGGATAAGAATACAAGATGGTACTTGAATGTTTCTCATTTTATCAAATGATTTAGAATAATTGAAGGATCTTCTCTATATTTGGTAATAACATTTAATGTTCAACCTAATTAATGTTCAAAATGATAGTTAAGTTGTCTATATGCGGTCATTATCAGTGGTATTGGATTATGAATGCTCAGTGAATGATATAATGCATTTATAGCAAATGATTCACTTTTATTTTTGAGTTTTATGCATGATCAATGTAAATGTATTTTTGTAGTATGAGGTTAGCAAATTTACATTAACCTTGTTGATAAAATGTTCTACATACCATCACATGTAAAAATTATTTACATTACGTTGACAATGTATATAATTTATTAAACTCTTATGTTTTATTGGGTTTTCTATTCTGGCTTTGAAATTTGGGGGCTAAGAAAAAGGTTGAGATGTTCATTGTTCAACTTTGCAGGCGCTGCCGAACATATTTTAATTTCAAGAGCTTATATCACAATAATGTTATTACTTTGTAACATTAAGGTAATCAACTGTGTCCAACAAAGTACAGCAAAATCAACCCAACATTTCAGACTCATACAAAGATCAGTTGAACTGCTGCAACCTTTGGTGGTAAGTGAATGATATCATATATAAATATTTTTAGCTATGCAAGAAGGAAAAAGCCAATGGACTGGATTTTTTTTAATCTTCTAAGCACCACAATGCCCTTCCTTGCTTGAACTCTTGATGTTGTGATTGGTTTGTCAGAGAAGGAGATCTTTTAGGAATCTTGCATTGTTTACTATACTCACTTAGTTCTCTATCTGCAAGGTATATGTTAGTTCCTATTTTTGGGTTTTAATTAATTTGTTTGTTCTTTTTAGTAGTTTCTTGTGGATTTCTGATTATCCTATATGCATGCAAATGATTTTATTGTGATTTGTGCATACATATTTGAAGATACATAGGTGCAATAAAGTTTAGTTATATCATCATGTTCTTTAGATGATATCATTGCAGTGGTGTGACAGTAATTCTTGGATGATACTGATTAAAGTGGTGTTGTAGTTGCAATTGGAATAAAATTCAATTTAATAATTTCTGACAATCACTTTCTTTAACGCTTTCACCTTCTAACGTGTGAACTATAAGAATAGACACGTGTAGTGCCTTTTTTCACAACTATTCTTTCAATGTCGACACAAAAATTGACTTCAAACTGCTCTTCTCTTAAAATTTCATTTCTCTCAGGCTCTTTTAGAGGTAAGTATATCTTTCCATTCAATGTATTTGCATCTATGTATATGAATGTTAAGTTTGACCCAGCATAAACAATTTTGATAATCAATAAGGTGTTCTTATCGTGATAGATTATTAGTAGAATTGTTAAGTTTAAGTTGCAAGGGTTAATTCGTCATTTGGTAAATCCTTCTATTTAGAGGTGTAATTTTTTTAATTTTATTTCTACGAGCATCTCTAGAAGAAGAACTAGAGGAAGCGGTAAGATGTTAATGGATTTTTTATCGATTGTTGAAATATTGGAGTAAAAAGTACGAGTTAATGGATTTTTTATCGATTGTTGAAATATTGGAGTAAGAAGTACTACCTTTTTGTAGAGTTGTTGATAAACTACTTACCGATTTCTTATTTGATGAATTTGTTTGAATAAACTGATTTATGTAGCGGTAGGAGTTGCAACTTTCTTTACTTTATTTCTGCAAGGAACTGGATGATGTTTTATTGTCGAATACCACTTAACCATAAGGAGAGAGACATCAACCACTTGACTCTAATGAGATGAATATAGCAGAAAAAGTAGTTCAAAAGAAGCCACAAATTTAAATAGAAAGAATAGTCAATGTCAATTAGAGACAACTTTGTTGAAATCTTCCTTTCGAAACATACCGTCATATATGAATTATGTTACTATGAATCTATGTATTTGTCAACCTTCTGATGAAGGCATATAGTATCTCTCATATAATTTGCTAATAACTTTTGGAACTATCAAGATTGTTCTTTTAAAATGGATTATTGCAAGTTTTCTTATATAATCTATAATAGTTCTGCTCAAGAGGAGGAAAGCCAGAATATTTTACAATATAATTGACTCTGCCTAACCTTAGGTTGTGGTCATCTCACCCCCTGATGATGTTGTGGATGCGGGACATTAGTTGTATTGTTGTGAGCAAGTACATAAAGATTTTCTTTATCTGTAATCTTCTGTAAAATATTGTAGATCTCATTCTTTTTCTTGCTTTCCCTATTAATGATAAATAACCGAAAGGAAAAGAAAATTAGAAACAGGATAATCTTGCAAGAAATACCAGTGAGTTATGGTTCTATATAGAGACCCGACTACATAGATACTTGCGTACCTTAAAGGAAAAAAATGTATCGATATTAGATGATTCAGTTCATGAATGTAACACTTTTTAACCTACGTATTTTTACCATTTGCAGCCACCTCCTTTTTTATCTGGCAATTTAGCATGTTTGCAATATCAACACCTACTATATTTAGTAAATATTCCAAGTCTTTTCTTATACATTATATTTTTTTCATTTGCCTTTTCCATTTATTTCAATGTGTAATGATGATACAATACGAGGTAATGTATGAATTAATTACACCAACATTCATATTATCAGTTAATTATATAATAAAAGGTGATGTATGAATTAGTTTTTAATTGATGTTTGCACCTCTTAGAGTTAAATTAGCGTTGTAAGGATAATTTTACTGATACTTGTATGTCATCTTCTTTTGTAGAGAAACATGTATGTGTTCTTTCAAATTCACTTATATTGATTATTTATGAAGTGACTTTATTGATGATATAGGACTCGAGAATGTGAATAAGATAGCAATATATCACCTACAAGACATTTACTGTTCTCTCTGTCTATAATATTTATAGACATGGAATGGTTGTATGCACTTATCAAATCATGTATTTGTGTATTATAACTTACCCAATCATGTATTTGTGATACGTAGCCTATTTTAAACAAAATGATCAATATTATTAAAGGTATATGAACTTATGTTTTCGTACAGGTATATGACAATGTCATGTTCTACCCATATAGTTAAATTGATTCGGTTGTATTGTTGCGATGAAATATGCGACACTAATACCAACATAAAATAAATTTGATTGTGTTGTTACTGTGAAATAGGACACTTAAATTAACTATGTTGGGCCCGTGCTAAAGCACGGGCCTGGGCGATCTAGNGATCTAGTATATATATATATATATATATATATATATATATATAGACACACATAAAAGATAACCCTAGGCTTAACTACGTAGCGCATATATAATATATATATAAACACACACACACACACACAAACACACACACACACACATATATATATATAGACACACACACACACACACATATATATATATATAGACACACACACACACACA
>NC_028645.1:65799654-65807349 GCF_001406875.1 Solanum pennellii
TATATATATATATATATATATATATATATGTATATATATATATATATATATACATATACATACATATATATATATATATATATATACACACACACACATAAAATATAACCCTAGGCTCCCCTATGTAGCGTCACCACAAATAAGTATTCCCCTTTAAATTTATCTATTACCAAAACTAGTCTTCCCCTTGCATGAAAAATTGTGACTTTATGAAAAGTTGCGACCTTTAGGAAGAGTTACGATTAGTATGAAGCATTGTGACTTATGAAAAATTTTGATTTTTATTTAAGGTTGTGACCTTTTCGAAGGGTTGTAACTTTTTCAAAGAGTTGTGAGCTACACTTTATTTAGTATAAATAGAGGGATTATCTGCCACTATTATTTTTAGGGTTTTTTCATTATAGGGTAGTCGAATTGAAATACATTAATTATGTTTCTTATGAAGTTTATTTCATTACTTAAAATTGTCTTCCTCCTACATCAATGAGATCAATCTTTACTATAACTCAGTTATTTATGTAACTATAGCAATTTCTTTTTATAATTTTTTTGACCTTTTTTAAATTCTATTAAAAATTTAAACAATGATGATTGAAAACCGGTCTTCTCTTTCTTCCCATCCAACATGTTTCTTCATATAAACAACGAAAAATAGTTTTAATCGCAATGTGACATTATTACTCTTGCACCTCTAAGTCCATAACTCATAATACTGTTGAAATTGTTCAATTCATAATATTTGGTTCTTTAATATCAAAGCATTTATTTTTGCCACTATTATTTATTGGTTTTTTTTTCTCTATAGGGGAGTTGAATTTAAATACATTAATTAAGCTTCTTATGAAATGTATTTCATTGCTCAAAGTTTTCTTCCTCCTATGTAATGAAGCTTAATCCTTTACTGTAAGTCATAATAATTAATGTATCTATTGAAATTTCTTTTTTCTATTTTAGTGTCTTTTTAAAAAGAACTTTGTCAAAAATTTCAGTGCGGATGATTAAAAATTTATATTCTATTGTGTCTATTCCTATAGTTTTATTGGTATAATTTTTGGGAAAATATCTATTTTGTGCAATATTTGATAGCACAGAACAATAAATATGTGATAACTGTTACAAACCAATACTGAAGTTTGTTAAAAGAACCAAACAAATTGCTCTCTTCTTTGCCACAGTTAATATATTATCAATTCACTTCTTTTATCGCAAGTTAAGAAATATGTCATATTTCTTCATCTCTTTTTTTAAAGCATAATAACAGATTATGTTTTCTTGAAACTGACAAATGTCCTAAATACAAAAAAAAAATATTTTTTTTCAATAATGAATATGCACATAAGCGAAGAGTTCTAGAGACTCTACCTACATTAATTAATTGTCAATAGATTCAATGTTGAAATGTACACAAACCGACAAACTATCTTCTTGAAAAATATATTAAGCAACATACGTTTTTCTTCTTAATTGTTAGGAAAGTAAGTTTTTGTTTATTATTATTTGTGGATATGTGTGAGTACAAGCACTCGGAAAATTATGCTTTGAGATTTGAATATGTTATGTGTAAAAATTTTGGTTTAGAATGTCACGTTATGAATGATGTCGCCTACTGCTTGGTTGATAATGACATTAATTCTTGGTAACTGCATAATATAACCATAACAATAATTATGGTTCAATTAAAATTAAGTTGGGTTGGTAATATGAAACCTAAGGAATACTAATCACTATTGTGAGTCAATGAGGAATATATATATATATATATATGATACTAATAACTATTTTAGGGTCATAAGAAATGAGCCGAAGGTCCTCCATTTGAATTAGTTAATTATGTTCTTATATAGATGTGATGTTCCACTTTACTTTGAAGTGTTGTTGTTCGAGGTTTTTTTCTTTCTTCTTTAACGTTGATGTTGTTCTTTATAAGTTCTTGGAATTTACAAAATTTCATTACTTGTGACCAACTATTTCCACGGAGATTTCTTAGACTTCTTTCTTATACTCAAAATATCTCTCTGACTCATAATTTTTGTATAAAGAATAAAAAAAAATACATAGCACTTTTAAGATTTTGGATTTTCATAAGATAAATGATCTTGAAAATGTAGCATGTCTATCAAAAACAACGAATATTACCGAATGATCAATGTGAGCTTAATAACATACAGTTCAATTCCATGAGAAGCACGGGTAATTTACCTAGTTTATAAATATGAAAGCTTTACTGGCAATATTATAGTTTACCGGCAC
This sequence comes from Solanum pennellii, assembly GCF_001406875.1. NCBI lineage: Eukaryota > Viridiplantae > Streptophyta > Magnoliopsida > Solanales > Solanaceae > Solanum > Solanum pennellii. The sequence goes on from NC_028645.1 coordinate 65,801,905, forward strand.
TCTAAATAAATATCATTAAATCCTTTAGCGATACTGGATAAATGGCAATAGATTAAATGCAGCTAAAATTTTTTGTGAAGATAAAATATTGCCGCTTAAAGGAAAATTAAATGTTACTAAAAGTCTGTTTTGTTGTAGTGTTACTTTTTAAGAGAATGGGCACTATATTTTTTCGTCATCAAATCTTTTTTGTTTGATAAAATATGTTATTTTGAACGCATTGCATCAAGTGGGTTTCAATGCAACAACTTCATAAAAAAAGAATATGAGTGGATCAGTTAGTGACTCTCAACTAAAAATTCTTTTCAGGTTGTGCATCTGAAGTTAAGTGGTGAAACTACAAGCCAGCTGATTGAAAAACAGAAGGCTGACAACCTCAACTCAAAAAAATATCAGGTTGCTTCTTTTTATTGTCTCTATATTCTAAAAGAGAATACATATTACTGTTCTTAATGCACCTCCTTCAAATTTATAGTGCACCAACTAGTATACATGTGGTAGTTCTACTAGTACAATTTTTATAACATTATTTATAAGTACTTATTGTCAAAAATAATTACATCATAAGTAATTTCAAATAACATTGCTTATTTTGAATTTCGTTACATGAATTACTGTCCAGATGTTTCAGTTTAAACATTGGGTAAAGAAGTGACGTTTCTTTGCCAACAACCAACTTTTCTTTTTGAATAAGGAAATATTCTTCCTCCATGTCCAGTCAGCAGTGATGGATCTGATCAGGAGGGTGATGAGAATTATAAGTCTGATTACGAGAGTGAGGGTGATGATAACGATAAGTCTGTGAAGGAGAATGAGGGTGATGAGGAGTAGTTTTATCAATTTTACATGTTAGACTTCTATATTTTTGGAATTGTTTGATCATATTTTAGTTTATTTTGAAGTTGTATGAAGTTTACTTTGACTTATTTTAATGTATATGTTGAAAATATTGTGTTTTAGTTAGATGAAGTTCATTTTAAAATAGCCTATTTGAAATTCTTTGGGTTGGATGAAGTCTATATTGAATAGCTTATTTGGAATTGTTTGGATTGTTTTGATATAAATATACACGTGGGATACTAAAATTTACAGCAAAATGCTGCTAATTTTGTAGCAGAAATACGACCTCAGGAGGTCGGAATCTAAAAAATAAGAAATAAAAATACCGACCTCCGGAGGTCGAAATCTCAAATATAACAATTAAAATAACGACCTCTGGAGGTAAGAATCTAAAAAAATAGAAAATAAGGATACCAACCTCCTGAGTTCATAACATCAAAATAAAAAAAAATGCCGACCTCCGAGGTCAAAATTTAAAAATTAAGAAAATACCGACATTCGGAGGTCGGTATTCAAAAATTTTAGAATTAAATATTTTGACCTCAGGATGACGGAAATAATAAAAATAAAAAATAATAATATATATAAATGTGACCTCAGGAAGTCGAAAAATAAAATGATGAATTTTACCGACTTAAATTAAAACTGACCTTGAGAGGTTAGTAAATACCGACCTCCAGAAGTCGGAATTTTTCCGGCCTAAGTTGGGAAGTAACTTTTTGATCGGTATTTCAGGGATTACAAACCTTCGGAGGTCGGTATATACTATTTTTTAGTAGTGGACATTGTATACCTCACTTAGGGTCATAGTGGTGGTTGTCGGTCAATGAAATTCACACAATATTATATTACTTTATTATATGAGTTAACTGAGTTGTTATTGTATTTCTTTAATACATTGAGCTATCACCTACTATTTTAAATGATTTGTATACACTGCACCCTTACTTTTTTTTACTTTGCATTTGAGTTGAATATTCATGAGTTGAGAAAATCTAAGGTAAGTGTTCTTTTCGGATTCCTTTCAAGCTTATGTAATATTTAGTTTTTCCCTCGCATACTCGTACATTCAATATACTGATGTCATTTGGACTACATTCTATAATGGGAAACTAGGATCAGCATCAAGCGCCTCATTAATAAAGTTGAGCACTCAGAGTCAGTTGGTGAGTCACATTGCTTCCGTAGGATTCTCTTTTCTTGTTTGGTTAGTAAGTTGTTAGAATAATAGGAGGTCTTGTCCAGACATCCATCTTTGTATTTAGAGGCTTCATAGACAGTTAGCTATGAGTTCTTTAGTTTTGCATTTCAGATGTTTTGCTATAACACTTGAGTTACCACTTTATCTAGTTTGAATGTTTATCCTTAAGACTTATAAGTTTATTTTAGACAATTACTTTTGAAAGTACATTTGAATACTTGTAGTAATGATTTTGTCTTCATGTATGAGTTAAGATAAGCCAAGAGTTTGCTTGAGACCATCAATGGTTTTCGAGTGTCAGTCCCTCTCAGTGTGTAGGCTCGGGGCGTAATCGTGTCTTCCTGTTGTTGGTTAAAAACCATGGTCGACAATCCAGTAAATTCTGACGTTTCTTTTGAAAAATCTATATTTCTTCTTCAATTTTCAGTTCACACCTTCTACATAGCATATTCTTTTCATTCTTCCGAGTTTCAAGTCTTGCTTGAGTTTCATCATAGATTACCACTTTTTAACTAAATTTTGAATTGATTTATCTAGAATCTACAACATAATTAAAACTTAATAGTAGAGGGTGAGGGGACAAAGTCGATATTAGAAATTTAAAGGCACAAACCACAATTGAAGACGAGGTTCATTGTTGGAGAATGAAGGTGTTGGGTGAATCTTTTTACAAATGACCCATGAATATTTACAAATGATATGATATAGATTTTTATCCAAAAAATACTAACCCCCTTGAATATTAAACTTCTATTATTTTAGTTCTACATAAATGGAAATATTTATTTACGTGGACAATTACTTGGCATCTTTTTTTTAATACAACTAGTAAATTGGCTCGCGCTTCGCGTGGTTAGAATATTCTTATTTAAGATCTATTAGAATATTTTTTTTGTATTTTGATGTTATAGTCTTTTTATATAAATTTGTTTTTAAGAGTATAGAAACTATTCAATTCTAGTTTATCATTTGTTATATTAAAAGAAAAGGTAAAACTACAAATGATAACATTATTTTATCCTAGTTTACGCAGTTTTATTTTACCGTGGTTACATAGTGTCTTTAATTAGAGAGTAAATAAATATTTTCTCAATATTTTTGTTTTGAAAATATCGTTAGTATAACACTATAAATTACTTTAACAATATTAAATATTTTTTAAAAATATATTTATAAAACTAATGTGTTTATCAAGAGCAAAGGTTCCATAATCATATCAATAGGTAATATGTAGTCATTATATATTTGGAAATTAAGATGAAATCTTCCAAAATAAAAATTTGATATGTAATATAGTTATGATAATATTTTGGAATTAAAGTTGTGCACAACCAAAACATTAAGGATCCTTGAAAAGTATAAAAGAGACCTAATGGATAATGGGGAAAAAGTTCTATAAAAGTACTTTCCTGTGAGAGAATAGTCATCATTGTGTATCATATAAATATAATTAATTGCTAATTTTAATTCTATGATTTTAAATTCTTTTTTCACTCCTATTAATATTAACATTATTATGACAACAAAATAATATCATATAAATCATAAATCTTGATTGCTTGTAGTGGAAAATATTTCTTTTGAGAATATTGTAAATAAACGTATTCTGTAAAAAGTTATTTGTGAAGTCTCATAGTTTGAATTACATATAGTTTGTATTATCAAATACTTATAACAATAACTTTACAAAATATAAACAACAATATTTAAAATATGTAGTAAAAAATCAACAATTATATTATAACCATAAATTAATGATTGTATAATAAAAATTTTCAGGATCTGTAACAATAGAATGAAACACAAAAACAAAAAAATCGAGCCCAATGAATGTAGAGTGTCCTTGATAGTGAGCCAGTCAACAAGAGCAAAATACACAAATATTTAATTATGCAGAAGAAAAAGTTTTGAATCAAAAATTTAACTGTGAAAAAAAAATAACTTGAAATTTTCATTTTTCTAAAATGAGAGGAAACCCTTCTATTTATAGCTATTAAAGGGTAGCGTGAACAAATGAAAATTGTCTTACTGAAAAGGTCACAACTCTTCGAAAAAATCTTAACTTTCTGGAAAGGCCACAACATTTCATAGATGTTACAACCTTTCATAAAAGTTGCACTTCTTAATGAATGTAACAACTTTTCATAAAAGTCACCCTTTGAAATAAAAGTCACAATTTTTTAATAAAAGGTAAAAGTTTTCTAAAATAACAACTTTTCATGAAAGGTTCAATTCTAGTTTACCATTTGTTATATTAAAAAAAGGTAAAATTTTAAATCATAACACTATTTTGTCCAAGTTTACATAATTTCAGTTTACCATGGTTACATAGTGTCATTTATTAGAGAATCAAATAAATATTTTCTCAATCTTCTTCTTTGTAAATTTGGTTAATATAACACTATAAATTACTTTCAATATATATATATATATATATAAACTATTGCTTTTATCAAGAACAAAAGCCAAATAATCATATAATATACGGATAAGTAATATGTAGTCATTATGTATTTTACAATTAAAATATTATCTTCCGAAATCCAAATTCGACATGTAATATAGTTATGATACTGTTTTGACATTGAAGTTTTGCACAAACAAAACATTAAGGATCCTTGAAAATGATAAAAGAGAAGTAAGGGAAAATTGGAAAAACTTTTAAAAGTGTAATTTGATGTGAGAGAATACTCATTATTGTATATCGTATAATTATATTTAAGTGCTAGTTTTAATTCGATCATTTGACATTTTATTTTATAACAAAAAATCATATAAAATAATAAATTTAGAGAAACATAAATAACAATGTTTAGAATATGTAGTAAAAAAACAACAACTAATATCATAAACATAAATTAATAATTGAAAAAAACATACCAGTATGTGTCACAATATAATAAAACAAAAAGGAAACATCGAGTCCACAAAATGTAGTGTATCTCTTTTTCAGTGACCCACTCAAAACGAAAAGAGTATACAAACAATTAATTGTACAGAAGAAGAAGATGAAGAAGAAGAAGAAGAAGAAGAAGAAGAAGAAGAAGAAGTAGAAGTTCTAAATCAAATATTTTACTTAATTAACTATGCAGAAGAAGATGTTCGGAATTTTCTTTATTTTAGAATAATAGAAAACCCTTTTATTTATAGAAAACAAAGGATAGTGTGAAGAAATTACAATTATATCTTAATCAAAAGTTCATAACTCTTTGGAAAAGTCATAACTTTTCGGAAAGGTCACAACCTATCATGAAAGTCGCAACTCTTCATAAAAGTCATAACTTTTCAATAAAATTCACAACTTTTTATAAAAGTCACAACTTTTCATGAAATGGAAAGACTAATTTTGAAAATAAATAAATTAAACGGCAATTCTTATATATATATATATATATATATATATA
>NC_028645.1:65807581-65810287 GCF_001406875.1 Solanum pennellii
TTATTAGAGAATGCACACTACATACAATCATCTATCATCTGTTAAATGATATTTGTTTTAATACATATATGGTTATAGGTTAGGTAAAAAATAAGAAAACCCGATTAATGTAGTGTGACTTTGACCATTTAACTTTACTTTTTTTAAATGTCTATTTTCAGTTGTCCAATTTAAAACTCTAGAGCTAATTTATCAATTAGTTCTTGGTAATTTGACCTTCACCAATAAGGTGATCAAAAGTTCATATTATCAACCAACTTAACTATTAAGATTTGTTCCCTCTAGCCCATATTAAGTGAATAGTCATAAATTTTTTTTCATAGTTCGAAATAAGTGATTTTGCAATGTTATTTGTTACTGGGATTTTTTTCTTCACATTTATCATTTCTTTCAATGATGTTGTTAACTATTTACATTTTTAGGAGAATGCTTTAGGAATAATAATAAAAATAATTGAATATTTCCTTTAATATTTGTCCTTATTGATTTTCTTATATAGGAGTGTTATATCCTAACAATTCACTTAATATAGACGAGAGGAAGTACCATTCATTCCCCTAATATATTTGTCAACATATTGAATATATTATATTCAAAATATGATATAGTAAAATAAGGGAAATGTTACAAGTACCCCACCCCCCTAAACTATGAACGAAATCACAGTGACATACCTTAACTAAACTAAGGTCCTAGTACCCCCGAACCCATTTTTAGAAAATAAATATATACACCTTTTTGACATACATGAAATCCAAATATCTCCCTCGTGTCTCAATTGTGTGGAGTTACGCAGTGTGCCATGTAAGATAAAAGTTGTACCAAATTACAAAAAAAAATTGAGTTTGGGAGGGATGGTGGGGGGTAGGACCTTAGTTTAGTTAAGGTGTGTCTTTGAGATTTATGGTATAGTCTAGGGGGGCTTATGCCTTATCCCAATAAAATAATGCTTTTATTTATTTGTAATTAAGGAATGTGACAGTTGTGTACCAACTCAGACATGAAGAGTATAAAAGCTCTTTAATAATAGAAAAAATACTTATCATAGCCTTTGCATTTCACAAGGTTTTACGGTTTTGATTTCCCTTTTTCCTTTTCTTTTGAATTTTAAACTTTTCATCTTCATCTAGGATTACCAAGAGACCAAGTTTATTCATGTCCTTAATCTCCTCAGGTATATACCCAAATTCAATCAAAGCTTCTCATGTTAATTGATATACACGTCATCACTATATATGATAATGAACTATACTATGTTTTTTTCTTAAAGTAGGCAAATATGCTCATTTGTGTCAGAAGAATTTTTATTGTGTTTCTTACTCTCTGTTTATTTCATGTTCTCCTTGATTGTATCGATGATATCAAATTCATATCCAGCACCTTCGTTTCCATAGTTCCAGGAAGCCGCTGACCATCCAACCCGAAAAGGGCTACTCAGAAAAAGTGGCCTACTTGTGGTAGAATAATACTACCTAGTGTGGAGCATTCGAGGCTCTCCCAAATTAATAGCTAACTTTTGCATTGTGGAAGAATGAATATTTAGAGTCCCCAAAATTTATATAAGAAAGTTAATGTTTGTCTTGGGAAATGATAACTTTTGAGTCGAGTTAGGTGCAAATAATAATTATATATTCTTTGTATAATAAAATATAACATGGAAGCAGAAAATACTAGTTGCTATTTATAAATAGTTAATCTAGAGTTGATAAATGGTTTAAACATGACTCTAAGTGAAATTATAGTAGGGGCGGAAGGAGATTCAGAATATAAATTTTAAGATAAATACTAGAATGTATACCTAATATTTAAATAGATGATACAACATATTTTGAACCCCATTTGCCATTACACTTGTATCTTCCCTTACGTTAAAGGAGATTTAACAATTTACATATAACAAGGAAGATTATGTTTGTCTTAATTGCACACTATAATTTTTTAACGAAGGGGATCAAACTAACAACATTGTAAATACCTAGTTCCACAACTTAATAATAGTTCTAACTACTGGTAACAACCGATTCTAAATGGAATTGTCCTATGTAAATAGTACTTAATAAGTTTAATAAAATATATAGGCTAAGTTGATTGTTTTGGTCTAAAATTAAGGAGGAATTAATTCCATAATAGTGTTAACTACTAATTGTAATGACCCCATTAGTCTTTTTGAGTGCTAGAGCTTTTTATTCTTATAAAATACTTTTCGATAGACTTTAAATGAGTATTTTGACTATTCATAACTACATTTATGAATTTAATGGGGTAGTTTTATAATTATTTTAGTTGGTGGTTAAGGAAAACAATGTAAACTTAATAGTGGGTTACTTTCATACTTTTATAGTTTTTCATATATAATAATTAGGAATTAAATATTTTGTAGAAAAAAATAATGGTTTGAGAAAATAGAGTGGCTACGTATAAGTCAATAGTGGGTCTTTCTGCTGATACGTTTCTTCGTAAATTACAATTCAATTTTGTAACGAATATTGTACTACTATAGCATCAAAATGGATGGGATGGATATATTTTTTAGTTGGAAATTGGTCGTTATAATTAATTTGGCAATGTTGAAATTGAAATTAGTAATTTAAACTTTGACAGTATGTTCTTTGACAATTTGAGAGGGCAAATGTTAGGCCATTATTTGCTAATGACGGATGAGGTTTGAGGTTATTGGTTATGTTATCATGACTTACTATATATATA
>NC_028645.1:65810536-65813463 GCF_001406875.1 Solanum pennellii
TATATATATATATATATTTTATTTTGTGTGTGTTAGAGAATGATTAAAAATTGTTTATATTTTATTTATTAAAAGCTTAAGGACATAGTATGATTCTTTGTTGTAAAGATTGATTATTATTGGGAAAAAATCATGAGTAAATAATAATTTATTAACGATGATTAATTGAGGGTTATGCGAAATTATCAATTATTATGTAGAGTAGAGAGTCAATCTTGCTTCTGCAATTTTACTTATGGGTGGATTGAAGTTAATGAGTTCTTAGTTAGTTTCGATGTAATAGATTTTTGTTATGATGCTAGGTTTCGATAGAAGTTTTATATATTGGTATAAGTAGTTAAATTGTAGGTGTATCAATGTATTATATAAATATAATTAGATTAAGTTATTGAGAGGAAATAAGACTTAACTCTAGACTTTATATTGAGAAATACTAAACTTGATAAATTAGTTGTTATAAAATTTTAGGAATTTGGTTATAGTAATATGAGTGTCTACGAATTGGTTTGCTGATATATTATGCATACTTGATACAATTGAGACATTCTAAGGCATTGAGTAAAGGAAACACACGGGGGAAGTAGCTTTCTTGACTTCAGTTCTTGATAGAGGTAGGTTATAGTTTATTCTATTTGATAAAAGGACTCTTAATAGTGATTAATAAGCATTGAGTGATATTGTTATGTTTCCAATTTACTTGATTGTGTGTTCTATGATTCGTCTGAAATCCTGAGACCGTGAAATTCATAATCTTGATACATATCTATCCAAGTGATGTTTTGAGTAAAGAAGGTTTGATAAAATATTGTTAATGTAGTGAATAGTTGGGATAAAAAAAGATAATTTTACAATATTAATAGATCTGAGTATCATGTTTCGACACTGATTTATTGGTGAGAGTGTCCACAAAATCCGACATAGTATTATGGATCGGAGTGTCATGTTTCGACACGATATTATGGATCAGAGTATCACGTTTTGACACGGTATTATTGGATCGGAGTTTCATGTTCTGAAACGGCATAATTGGATCAGAGTGACACATTCAGACATGGTAAAATAAAAAGAAAAAAATATTTAATTAACTTAATGTACTCAATCTCAAAGAACCCATTTCTCAAATGAGCGTGGTGTGGAGGAATGAGTCCCCATATGTGTGCTTGATATTGTGATTGATTGTGTACTTACTTTAGTGTTGTTGTCACTAGTTCATAATGTTTGTTTCTTACCACTTACTAAGTGTCATAGTTTACTTTATACTATTATTCATTGTATATTAGTTTCTATTTTGGGTTGGCCGATGATACTTGCTCAATACATGTTGCTCCATACTATGCCCTACTTGTATTTTCCTAGACTTAGTATTTGAAAATAAGATGTCCTTAATTTGACGACTTGGAGGTTTTGGTAATGACATATAGTAGACTTTACAGGAATTGAGTTTCTTACACTAATAAGATTTAGTATTCCGCATATTGATTAGTATTTCATAAGTGGAATTATAAATAAAAGTTGGGGTTGAATTCATTGGTTCTCCCACCTAGGAGGTTAAGTGTGAATGTAATTCATGACTCGTTTTGGATCGTGAGAAGCTTGGTATAAGAGAGTTATGATCGGTGATCTCATCACACAAGGAAAAGTCTAGTCGATTCTTGAAGAACTATATGGGTTAAGCTTGAAAGGGTTGTGATCGAACCCAATTTAAATTATCTTGATCCCAACCCTTACAATTCTGGACGGGTTACCTATGTTTGAGTTCATTTTTTACACCCTTAGGTACTATGGAAGGAGTATCTAGAGCTATTCAACCTGGTTATGTACATTCCTATGTGACCAACTACTTCATTTTTGTCATGGTTTAGAATATAATTCGCTTTCTCCATCCGTGTGTGTTTTCGCTTTTATGGGTGAGTCCCTTGTACTGGATTAGGTGTACCTATCCTGTGATGTGCTCTTGATTGGATAGGATGTTAAGGCATACTTGATTATCTCAAATGACATATTTGGTGTTTTCTAGGAGCTATAAAAGTATACAAGCAATTGTACACATATAATTTTCTTACGAGAATTTATAAGAGAGCTACCATGAAAATTTACAGTTGTTTAGGTATAAGATCTATCTCATCATCGGTATCATGTTTTGACTACGTGAACATATCCAATTGGTTGGTTTGATACTTTTGATATGAGACCTTGGATACTAATATTTTGAAGAAATTATTGACAAAACTACCCTTTCTTACCCTCACCTTCTTTTCATTATTCGAGGATGAACGTATGTACATTGGTATCTAGTAACAACTCATTTGATTGTTTTGAGTAGTAGATATTTTTATTTTATAAAGTACTTTTTGATAAACTATAAATGCATATTTTGGACTATTTGTATGAACATTTTTGAATTTAATGGGGTAGTTTTTATAATTTATTGTCACGACCCAAAAATGGGCGTGATGGCACTCGTCTTATCCCACCAAGACAAGTCAGCCTAAAACTCAACCATTACAATAAAGTGCGGAAGTAAAATATAAGTAACTTAATAAAAACCCCAAAACCTGGTAGTCACGTGTACAAGCCTCTAAAGTATTACAATTGATTCAAAAGAAAACTCAAGTCTCAAATGAAGTTGTTTCTAGAATAGAACAAGATCATAATTAAGGAGATAAAAGTCTGCTGCGATGGAAACAGCTACCTGACAAATCTCCAAGAAACCTCGGACAAGGAGAAGGGAAATATCACAAAGTCCGGGTTAGTAACCTACAAAAAAATTTGTAGTAGCAAGGGTTGAGTACCAAACCACACGGTACCCAGCAAGTAAAACGTCTAAACACAAGCTAAGGGGATAAAATACGGGTACTCCTACCACCCCCAACCAAACCTCCACAACTACAACCTGCATTAAAATCAACCCAACCTAACAGCTCACA
>NC_028645.1:65828502-65839696 GCF_001406875.1 Solanum pennellii
CGAAGTTCAGAGAGTCGATTTCAGTACCCAATTTTCAGAATTCTAAGTGTTTTGGAACGAGACCCCCTCGACGGTCCGTCGTGCCCATGACGGTCCGTCGTGGGATCCGTCGTCTCAGCCAGTTTTTCCAGAAATAAAATCTGCTGCTCAAAACGACTAAACAGGTCGTTACAGAACAAGAGTGTGAGTAGATAATAATTGAATAACTATGATTAATTGAGGGTTATGGGCAATTATTAATTAATATTTAGAGTATAGAGTATATCTTGCTTCTGCAATTTCACTTTGGGTTGGATTAAAGTTAATGAGTTCTTAGTTAGTTTTGATGTGTTGTATTTTTGTTATGGTAGAGAATAGAGTATTGAGTAGATCTCGCCGAAGTGATGCGTTGAATAAAGAAGACTTGATTAAATATTGTTAATGCACTGAAAAATGTGGTGATAATAAATGCTACATTAACAATATTAATGGATCAGAGTTTCACATTCCAATCGGTATTATGGATCAGAGTGTCACGCTCGAACACAACATTATGGATCAGAGTGTTATGTTCTGACACGACATTATGGATCGGAGTGTCACTTTTTGACACAATATTATTTGATTGGAGGGTCACAACACAGAATAATTGAATATGAGTGTGACGCTCCGACATGGTTACATGAAAGGAAAAATATATTAAATTAACTTAATGTAGTCAATTTTAAAGAATCTATTTCCCAAATGAGTGTTGTATGGAGGCATGAATCCCCATACGTGTGCTTGATATTGTGATTGATTGTGTACTTACTTTAGTGTTGTTGTCAATGGTTCATGTTGTTTGTTACTTGTCACATGCTAAGTGTTATTATTGATTTTTTATTACTTTTCATTGTATATTAGCTTTATTTTGGATTGGCCGATGATACCTACTTATTACATGTTGCTCCGTACTGAAACGTACATGTGTTTTCCTTTGTTCCCTTTTATGGAATGCAGGGAATGTACCGGAGACTATGACTTGCCCTCAGCCCTAGCTAGTCACCAGCATATCTGGTTCGAGGTTGAGCTACTCACTAATGATCGTTTTAGACTCTCTCGGTCATGACATGATGTCATTACATTTGAGACATAAACTATTTTATTAATTTATTTTTGTGTATTTAACACTCTTAGACTATGTATTTGCTGATTAGATGTCCTTAATATGATGACTTTCAGGTTTTGAAAATTACATATAATAGACTTTAATAGATTTGTGTTTCTTACACTAATAAGATTTTAACTTCCGCATTATGATTAGTATTTCATATGTTGAATGATAAAAAAATATAAGTTTGGGTTGGATTCATTTGTTTTCTCACATAAAAGATTAAGTGTGGGTTCCACTCATGACTCGTTTTGGGTAGTGACACTAAGTAACATTTCTATGAAATAGGGGTGAACTAAATTCAAAACATAACATTAATGGGATGAAACAGAAAATGAGTTGTATAATTTTTGAGAGAAATTGTTTGTGCATTTCTGATAGGAGATTTCTTATTTTTATTCTTCTTCATGAACAGGTGAAAACCTTAATTTTTAACCAATTAAAAGGATTTGAGACCCATATTAGGATTGGATTGTTGTGGGATCTACTAAAAATAACCCTTCAAGGCCACAATTTATTTGATGGCATGAGTAATTGTTGGGTTTAAAAAGAAGTGATTGAAATTTAAGAGTTGTAACTTTTGTAAATAATTTTTACGTTTCTGAAGAGTTGCAGCTTTTCTTAAAATTTGACACTTGGATGAAAAGTTATGACTTTTTTGTAAGGCTGTGACTTTTTTGTAGGGTTGTGTGTTTTCTGATAAGTCACAACAAGAAGCCATTCACACTATCATCTATTCTCTATAAATAGATGGGTTTCTCTTATTTTTCAATAACTAATTTTTGAACTTCTTTCTTTTCTACTAAATATAGTATTCTAAGTGAATTTTACTGTTGTTGACTGGTTACCGTGGTTTTAAGTATTAATACACCGGTGAGTAACATTATTCTATTATGAGAGGATATATTCCATCAACCTTAAGTACTTGAGGGGACTAATTTTCTTAAGAAAACATTTTGCATTCAATGGGGTCAATATTTTTTGAGAAAATATTTTGTTTATTATTTTTAATTTTTTTCAGATTCTATTTTGTTTATTGGTTTTAAGTTTCTAGTTTTGAAAAAATTCTTTAAATTTTGTTGTTTCTTACCAAGTTCTGCAAAAGTATTTTTTAAGGTATCTTAGTAATATTTTCACAACAAAGTTGGCTTTGAAGTTTAGGTGTTAATGTCAGGCATGCTGCATTATACACAAACATTCTATGATCAGCTTTGATGTCTCTTTGGGAGGATAGTGTTTTTGTAGCTCATGTTGAAAGGTCTAACATTTATCTTCATCTGAAGCATAACTTCTTCAAACCAAACATTAGCTATCTTGTTTTCCTGGAGAATATGCCCAACTTTTTGCTTTTCTCCTTTAGCTATTTTTTTCTCCAATATTTTATTGCCAAAATTGTTTGCTTTCTACTGTGGACTTTTCACTTCCTTATTTTTATGGTTTCATTCTTCTATTGGAATCAACAGAGTTAGAGATTTCCAGCTAAATTTCTGCCAAGGAGAAGGTTGGGGAGAGTCGTGCACATGTTGTATATAACGGGAGTGCTTCTAGAATCAGTGAAATTGGGCTTGAACTTTATCCTGTTTCTGAGTGAGACCCTGGCGAAGGCTTACCGTATTCTCCTGTAGATTTTCCAAATCCTTGTGATTAGTGGAGTTTGCGGGCAGGGAAAAGATTTCAAGTTCAGGCACCTTGAGATATAGATATTTGTATCTTCCAATGCATTTTAAGGCTCCAAATGTGGACAAAAAAATGCTTTTCGAAGTATGTTTTTGGTTGAAAAATATCTCAAGTATGAGTATCCTAACATGGATATAAACCAATTTTTTGTCTTATGTAGTTGGATGACTCCTTTGAAGAAGTCGCCAAACTTAAAAGTTTAGCTTTTTGGTATATAGCATGTAGATATTTAATCGGTTGTTTGCGTCAATTAAAAAAACACTTAAGTCGTCTTTTTATTGACCTGGTTCCAAATTTGTTTTCTTTTTAATCAGATATTGATTTAGACTCAGATATGATAGAGAGGACTACATCTTTAATAACAGAAGTGCAGTCTTTACTGTCTGATTTTTCTATAAGAGCCATTACTTGTGAGGCTGGTAACAAGATTTGTAGCAGCTTATCAAAATGAAATTCCTTTTTCGGCTATGGTTTATGATGTTTGTTTCAGTGAACCTTGTTTTTGCCGAGGTTGTTGATGTCTCCTTTGCTGCAAAACGATCAGTTCGGATTATGATGGGTACAATTATAATCGATGTGAAGCAACAATAGATGGATACATATGTGGACATGTTTTCCATCTAGACTGTGCTCTACGAGCTTACATGGCTGGGAAAGCTGGAGGAAGCATCAATTTGGATGCCCAGTATTTATGTCGATACTGTGATTCATGGATGGATTTGGTTCCACATGCTCTGAAGCTAATAAACACTTGCACATATGTTTCTTCTCGTGCTAACATTGAAAAGAATTTGAATATTGGCATTTGTATTTTGCGTGGCTCACAAAAAAGAAGTGGAAAAGAGTTGTTGCATCATATTGAATCAATCAACGCAAAGGTATAGCTAATTGATGAATTGTACTTTTTTTCCTTATGATGCTATCTGTTTTCCTTTAGAGCTTTTGAGGTTTACAGTTGCCAGAACAACTAATTCGATAATAATATCAGCTTACAAAAGGAATTTGCATTAAAGATACATTCAAAAAAGAAGGTTGTGTGAATAGCACTAGTTACTTCTCTCCCCTCTCATCATCTTGTTTGTGTTGATCAGTTACTTTGACTTGAATATTTGTATCTGAGCAACACATTCAGTATATGCAAATGTTGTTATCTTTCTATAATTTTTTTTATTTCAGGACATAAAAATATACATTTGTTGATTTTTTCAAAGTTAACTACCATACAGTTACGATTAGATTAAAAAAAACTTACTATATAAGGTGTAAAGAGATAAAAACACAATTGATACAAATGTTGTTTTTCTTATTCGAATCACCAATTTCAGCCTAATCGAGTCCCCTTGTTTTCCTTAGAGCTTCAATGTTTCCAATTAGATAAATAGCCTATTTTGGACTCCTTGACATGAAAAATTCCAGTTCATTTGTTGGTAACATACTCTACTCGTATAATTTTTTAATCTGCCCTTTTCTTTTCTTTTCATTAGTCAGATCTATTAAATTCAATGTTTTTACAAGCTGAAATAGTGAAGCTAGGATAAGCGTGTGCTATCTGATTTCCATCATTGGAAAAGTCATTCTTCCTTGATTTTGATAGGGTGTGATTTCCTTCTAGTAGGTTGCTCGCTCGTCTAGATTTCATTTTTATTCGCGTCAATCTCCTCAATTTTTGTACATTCGTTTATCAATCTTCCTTCATTCTGGTAGTGTGTGACTTCCATCCGTGTTCAGATTTACGCTTTCTTTTCACATATTTTTGATGTATCTCTTTTTTTTTCTTGTACAAATAATTTAGTATTAGTGTCATTATAACAACTTAGAGTTAATAGAGCTAGCAATATTTGTTATTTCATTCTGCGTTAACCTATACTACTAAGATTTACTGGAGCATATCAATAGGGCTTCTATATCAAGATATTGTTTTTATTGTGGTTGTGAATCTTCTTTTTAGGCTTGACGTGAAAGTTTATGCCTGTTTAAACTGATCAATGGTGAAAAAAATTATGTTGTAGGCAAAACTCTTCCTCTTGAATTAAGTTCTTTATGCATTTACTTTACTTGCGCCGTTCATTATTGTGAACACCTAATTTTTTACCAAAACATAATATATTTTACACCAATTTAAAAGGGGTTATATTTAAAATAAAATAAAATAATAATAATAATAAATTGTAAATTAATAAAAATTATAAGATCAATTATAGTTTAATAAAAAAATTGATAAATAGAAGTCGAGAATTTAAGTTATTTGTTAATTATGTAGTCTAAAAATAATAATAATATAGAAAATATTATGAAAAAGTATAGAAAAAGAAAAGAAAAGAGGAGTCCTAAAGATTTCAAATTTGTTTTACCTTATCCTAATTATTCTTAACTTATTTACAAAAAAATCTCATCCCATTTTTTTTTTTATTTTTTATTTTTTCTCTCTCTGTCTTTTGGACATTTGTTTTACAAACTTTACACATTTTTTAATTTATTTTTATTTTGTTATTTTTCTATTATTATTAGTTATTTATTTTATATCCTTATCTCAACCCCAATTCCCTCAACAATATTTCAAATTAAATCCTAATCCCACTCTATTACGTTCCTTTTAATTAGCACCAGACTCTCAGCCAAAATTATTATAAAAACACGTTCAGTTGAAGAAAAAATAGACAGAGGATACAGAGAGAAATATAGAGAACACACAGAAACTTAGATTGATAGACATAGAAAAGAAAAAACAAGCAAACACAAAGAGAAAAAAAATGATTTATTTCTTTTGAGAATTAGGTTAGAGTTACAGATTTGATCATGATTCCGAATTCGTGGATAACAGCTCGCTTTTGTCGTATCAATTTTCGCAGCGAGGTAAGTATAAATTCTCGCGTGATTTAAATAATATTACTTCTATGAAAAGTTGATTCCAATAGCATGAAATACTTCAAATCACATGTATTATATTGATTATTGTTATGTTATTATTATTATTATGTTTTTTAGATAGATTTTGCAGTCGCTTCATGATATTGAATTGTTGAATTTAAATAGATTAACATATCTTTCCGTCTATTTTCACTTTAGAAGATTTTTGTTGAATTTATTGTAGACTTGTTAGATTAGGATATATAAATAATTAGTAATTTTTTTATCTAAGTAGAATTGTAAATTTCATTTAGAGATTCATGATAAAATAGTGATAATTACTATAAATAATTATAAAAAAAAAAGTAAAACTTGAGAAATTGTATAAAGAGAACAAAAGAATAAGAAAAATAATACATAAAAAAAAACAACAAGAAAGCATAAAAAAAACAACGAAAAAAGTAAAAAGAACAGATTTAAAAAAAAAAAAAAAAGAAACAGAAAATAAAAATTTAAAAAAAGAAAAAAAAAAAACGTGAAAAAAGAAAAAAGGAAAAAATAAAAGAAAAAAGAGAGAGAGAAGCAGAAAGAAAAAAAATATAAAACAAAAGTGGAAATTAAAAAAAATGAAAGAAAGAACATAAAAAAAAGATATAAAAGCGTAAAAAAAAATTTAAAAAAAAAAAGGAACATTGAAAAATGAAAAAATAGAAATATAAAATAAATAGAATGTGTAAAAAAAAACAACAACAACACAATTTTAAAAAAAAAATAAAAAATAAAAGAGTAACAAAATTAGTACAAAATAATTTGAAAAAAAAAGAAACAAAAACTATAAAATAATAATATAATAAAATTAATCATAAAATAAAATTAAAAAAAGAAGAAGAGAGAAATGGATTTTCAAAGAACAAAAAATAATATATAAAATTTAAAAAATATACAAAAAAAAATGCGTTCAAAAAAAAAGTGAAAAATGATTAAAAAAAAAAACAGGAAAAACGTAAAAAAAAAAAGTTAAAAACATAAAAGAACAAAAAGTAAAAAACAAAAAAAAAAGATAAAAAGAAAAAGAAAAAGATAACAAACGTAAACGAAAAAATAATTGATCTAAAAATAATAGTTAATTAATTTATTTTTAAAAAAAAGAGACAGAATGTTAAAAATTGTTACATGCATTAAGAAAAAGTGGAAATCTTTCTTAAAATATACATATAGTCCTAATCTATTTAGAATTTTTGTGATTTTAAAACTAATTTCAAATCTCATAAAATTTCATCTTTCTATTTTTAAATTAAAAAAATAAATAGAAATTCTAAATTAACTTGAACTCTAAATTTTTTTAACTATAAAAATACCTATATAAATTCATCCCCATAATAACATGAAAAAAATATTAAAAAATGTAAAAGCAAAATAAATTAATAAATAAATAATAAATAATAAATATATAAATAAATATGAGTGTTTCAAATTTTGAATTAATGGACACACATCAAAAATAATAAAATAATTTTCAATAGATTTAAAATAAATAAAACGATTTTTAAATGGTTTAAAATAAATGAGAGAATAAAGTAAAAAAAAAATTATTATTAAGTTAAATAATATAATATTCAAAATTAAGTCTAGTCATATCAAAGTCAATGAAGCGACCGTGCTACAATCACGGGACTCAAGGGGTGCCTAACACCTTCCCCTCGGTCAACAGAATTTCTTACTCGGATTTCTAGTTCGCAGACCAATAAAAATAGAGTAAAATTTCCTTTTGATTAGAGATTTAAATAAGGTGACTTGGAACACCAAAACTCAATTCCAAGTGGCGACTCTAAATAATAGTTATCCCTTTTCAAAACGTCACTTTCATTGGAAAAACTCTTTTTCTTTCAAAACAATTAAAATGAAAAATTAAAAATATTGGGAGAAAAAAAAGGGGCGTGACAGATGGCGACTCCGCTGGGGATCACTAACTAGAATTTGAGCTTTAAATATTGATTAATATATGACTATGATTTATATATTTACGCTTTTGGATATTGTATTTATTTAACTTAATATGTTAATTGTTTATTTATTTAATGTTTTGATAATATTTGAATTGGATTATAACTGTGTTCTCTCATAAACCATTCTGAATCTTCTATAATAATAATATGGGAATTGCGACTGCGCACCCCGCTTCTATCAAGATAGCCAGTGGATCTTCGATCCATGGTGAAGGATTTTTAGTCACACATATTTAGGATAGGGAGCACCCATGCACAAAGCCGGAAAGCGCTGCTACCGGTACGTTGCTACTCCCTAACTCGAGTTGTCTGCTTGTGTTAAAGCCAGTCTAGATACTTTTTTTCCACGAGTTTAAGCTTGGTAACTGAAATCAAATATGGTTATTCCTAGTAGACTTCATTATTTGAATCATTTACATATGATTTTATGAAAGACTCTACATATGATCGGATCTACTAGGATAGCTAACTCAATTTACCATTTTAAATTAAAATCAGAACAATAAAAAAAATTCTTTTACAATGTAAAGTTCACAAAAAGAAATTGTAAAAATTTTCTTATATCACTTTAAACGAAGAAAAGTGTTGAATTTGTCAACAAATTTCTAACAAAAATTATTTAAGTGTTCAATCTGAACGAACTACGCACACCTGATTCTCACCTTGATGAGATACGTAGGCAACCTTTCTTGGGTTCGGTGATCCTTATTTAAAAATTAAAAAATTCAAAAAAATACCTTAATTATTATTTAAAAATTAAAAAATGAAATAATATGTATATATATTAAAAAGGAAATTTGTCCTTAAGAATACATATTTTTACTTATATTTTGGAACTACGTTAAGACCTGATTCTTGTTTTAATAAGATACGTAGGCAACCTTATTGTGAGGTTCGGTCCAACCGAGAAAAAAATATAAAAATCCCAGTCACATAAACTGGGGCAAAAAAAAATATAGATTTTTTCTTTGACTTGGTTGGTAACAACATGCTTAGGATTATGCATAAGAAAAAAAAATAAAGTGTTAAACTATTTGGTAAGACAGATCAACTTTATTGAAACCTATAGACTTCTATTGGAATCTCTCAATATATTTATATCATCCTTGAGAAATTATCTTGTTTAAAGTTATGGATAAAATAAATTTGACCTCATTGTTTCAAATGCATTCTGTGGTGAGCTTTAGACGTAAAATTCAAAGACATGATTTTGCTGATGTAGAACTTGGCCCGAATGTTGGTTGATATGAAATTTCGAGCAACATTTAACTTGAGAAGGATTATAGGCTTTCTTTGATTCGATTGTGCCTTTCAAGCCTACCAAATGACATGTTATCCATAGAACTTCCATTTCGAGCCTTGAAGTTTTTATTTGAATAACCACATCTTAGCATATACATTTTGAGTGTATAAGTGCACTAATCCCTTTGTCTTACCTCCTTGAGCGCACTATGAAATAACTACATAACGTCAAAGACCTAAGTTGGATAACAAAGTGATATGTCAAAAAAAAAAAAGATAGAATGAGAAAAAATAAAAACAAATCTCAAACAAAAAGGAAGAGAAAAAAAATAAATGAAAAGGAGTTTACAAGAAAACAAAGGTCAAATGCAAAAATGAAAAAAAAATATCAAAAGCATCGTGCAAATTCTAAGGAGGAAATAGTAACTTTATCCCAAAAGAATATCCTACCTTTCCCTAAGACTACATTACAAGCCAATGACAAGTCCGATTTGATCTCATTTTTTATGTTCTCATATTAGTGGATGCTTACATGAGGGCCAAGCATATGGTATCTTAATCTCATGCATTGAATATCTTTCTGAGTGTGAGTGACTTTCAAAAATGTCCTACGATCTAAATTATTATATTGTGTGAAGTAGAACTTTCATATGTTGAGAGTGCATTTGAGACAAGAGGATACAAATAATTCTATCCCTTAATTTTTACAAGATAAATTGATCTTGTAATTACTTAAGCATATTTGAGATACAATTTGAAACTATATAAATTACTCAAAGTGGACCTCAAATTTATTTGAAAGTAGTTGAATATAGTTCATATGCATAATACTAATTGTTGGTACCAACTAAAGTCAAGGCATTATCAAACATGAACTAATTCTTTTTCCAATTTTTTCATTATATTTCTAAAATTAAATTAAAAAAATATTTTTTTATTGAACTACATTCGACCTGATTCCTAAGAGGATACATAGGCAGCCCTTCATTGAGGCTCGGTCTAATCCCTCAATAAAACAAGATCATGCTATTTCAAATCTCCAAGGGTTGAAACATGACATTATATGTTACAAAAAAAAAATAAAGAAAATAAGAGGGTCTTATGAGTGAAAACTTTCACGAGAACCATAAGACGACAGTAAAAAGATAAGAATGTCTACTTGGTAAAAAATCACGAATGACACCATTTATCGAATGATGACATTTTGTCTTGACATGAGCGCAATCATGATAAAAGTCAAGGTTAGACCGAAAGGTGCAACATTGTTTCCTGAGATTCAGACAACTCGAAAAAGATCAAATGTTCGGTCCAATTGCATGTCCTGTTTCAAAGTTGTCACGTACTTTCAGATAAGATTATTTTCACTCATTTAAACATTTTCTTATTAATCTACTACTTCTAAAGACACAATTTTTCCTTCATAACCCTTTCATTAGTGTCATTTGTGCTTGTGTTTCTTTGAGTTTTGTATTTTTCTTTCTCAGCATCAACTCGTGTCAAATGAGAAAAAAAAATTAAATACGCAAAATTGACTACGGTATTTCCAGTTGAATGTTGGGGACATGCACCATATTGGCTAGGGCTGTGAACCTATCGAGAAAATAAATATCATAAATCGATACCGTGTGAAAATATATAAAGCAAAAGAGTTGCTTGGGAACGAATGAACCACACAACATGCACAAAATGGTAATGAGTTAGAATGTCCATGAAAAGTGTTCAAGGAAAGATAAGGACTGTTTTTAAAACATCTACAAGATATTCGCACAATCATCAATGGGAGAATCTTCTAAGCGGGGCGGATCCAGAAGTCAAGCTTTACAAGATACTCAAAGTCACGAACCAACCACCATGTAGGAAAATTAACAATACATTTCTTTGACTTAAAACAGGTATAAGGCAGAATCATGTAAATAGTTTGCGAGAGACAAACGCCGCGATGGTAAGTTCTTGAATCTTTACTTTTCATATAATATGCGTGATAAAATAATAACAACAATAAAAATGATTTTTTAATTGAATCTGGGGCATTTTATTTTATTTTTAGTTTGTTTAATATACAAATAAAAATAAAATAAAATAAAATAAAATAACGATGAATAAAAATATTAATAATGATAATAATATAAGTGAAAAGAAGAAATGTATGTATATATATAAATATATATATATGTATATGTATATATATATGTATATGTATATGTATATATATATATATAGAGATATATATACATATACATATACATATATATATACATATACATATATATATATACATATATATATATATATA
>NC_028645.1:65839833-65884964 GCF_001406875.1 Solanum pennellii
TTGCATATAGGGCACAATAACCCCTATCCTATTTTTCATGTCTTCACAGGGCACAATAACCCCTGGATTGTATATAGGGCACAATAACCCCTATCATTTTTTTCATGTATTCACAGGGCACAATAACCCCTGGATTGCATAAAGGGCACAATAACCCCTATCATTTTTTTTTTCATGTCTTCACAGGGCACAATAACCCCTTGATTGCATATAGGGCACAATAACCCCTATCATTTTTTATGTCTTCACAGGGCACAATAACCCCTGGTTGCATATAGGGCACAATAACTCCTATCTTATTTTTCATGACTTTACAGGGCACGATAACCCCGGGATTGCATATAGGGCACAATAACCCCTATCATTTTTATGTCTTCACAGAGCACAATAACCCCTAGTTGCATTTAGGGCCTAATAACCCCTATCCAATTTTTCATGTCTTCATAGGGCACAATAACCCCTGGTTGCATATACGGCACAATAACCCCTATCATTTTTTTATGTCTTCACAGGGCACAATAACCCCTGGTTACATATAGGGCACAATAACCCCTATCCTATTTTTCATGTCTTCACAGGGCACAATAACCCCTGGATTGCATATAGGGCACAATAACCCCTATCATTTTTTTTGATGTCTTCACAGGGCACAATAACCCCTGGTTGCATATAGGGCACAATAACCCCTATTTTATTTTTCATGTCTTCAGAGAGCACAATAACCCCTTGATTATATATAGGGCGCAATAACCCCTATCATTTTTCTTCACAGGGCACAATAAGCCCTAGTTGCATATAGGGCACAATAACCCCTATTTTATTTTTCATGTCTTCACATGGCACAATAACCCCTGATTGCAATTTGGGTACAAAACTCCCTTTTGTCTTATTATTTTTTTTTACATTCTGTAATAGGCTGTAAAAACATTATTTTTATTATTAGTATAGACTTTTATAGCTTTCATCAATTACTCACAAATTTTTCTAGTGCAAACTAGGCAGAAAAATTTGTTTTGTGTGTAGGTTTCTACATAGTACACAAATTTGCAGTTTAAAAATAAGAGAATTCATCCTTTCAAGAAAAAAAGTTTTCAGAATATCATGCGGAAGAACGTCAGTAGGTGAAGTCAAGTCATGAAGTTTCAAGTCTTAAACTCAGATGTCCAGAGCAAAGTTCGAAATCGAAGAACCTACCAAAGAGGGTGAAGCGATATCTAAGAATTCAAATGAAGACTTAGCACTATTGGAGTAGATAGGATTTCATACCTTTCCTTCTGCATTTTGTTTTTTTTATGTAATAGTTGTAGCTACGAACCGGAATATCGACAAAACCTCACTCGACTACCTAACTCATTGGAACTACGCCTGACTCCTTATCATCAACTTAGGATAGGTAGTTTTTAAAAAGTTAGGACACAGTCAAACCTCTTCTCTATTATAAATTTTTCACATTTTTGCCATAAATATTTCAGTAAAAAATTATTCACATTGTTCACGTCTTTGCATGAGAACTCTTCATGTTTTCAAGCAAGGAGGGGCATACTGTGAACACCTAATTTTTTACCAAAACATAATATATTTTACACCAATTTAAAAGGGGTTATATTTAAAATAAAATAAAATAATAATAATAATAAATTGTAAATTAATAAAAATTATAAGATCAATTATAGTTTAATAAAAAAAAATTGATAAATAGAAGTTGAGAATTTAAGTTATTTGTTAATTATGTAGTCTAAAATAATAATAATATAGAAAATATTATGAAAAAGTATAGAAAAAGAGAAGAAAAGAGGAGTCCTAAAGATTTCAAATTTGTTTTACCTTATCCTAATTATTCCTAACTTATTTTACTAAAAAATCTCATCCCATTTATTTATTTTTTATTTTTATTTTTTCTCTCTCTCTTTTGGACTTTTGTTTTACAAACTTTACACATTTATTTATTTATTTTTATTTTGTTATTTTTCTATAATTATTATTTATTTATTTTATATCCTTATCTCAACCCCGATTCCCTCACCAATATTTCAAATTAAATCCTAATCCCACTCTATTACGTTCCTTTTAATTAGCACCAGACTCTCAACCAAAATTATTATAAAAACACGTTCAGTTGAAGAAAAAATAGACAGAGGATACAGAGAGAAATATAGAGAACACACAGAAACTGAGATTGATAGACGTAGAAAAGAAAAAACAAGCAAACACAAAGAGAAAAAAAATGAGTTATTTCTGTTGAGAATTAGGTTAGAGTTAGAGATTTGATCGTGATTCCGAATTCGTGGATAACAACTCGCTTTTGTGGTATCAATTTTCGCAGCGAGGTAATTGTAAATTCTCGCGTGATTTAAATAATATTACTTTTATGAAAAGTTTATTCCAATAGCATGAAATACTTCAAATCACATGTATTATATTGATTATTGTTATGTTATTATTATTTTTATATTTTTTAGATAGATTTTGCAGTCGCTTCATGATATTGAATTGTTAAATTTAAATAGATTAACATATCTTTCCGTCTATTTCCACTTTAGAAGATTTTTGTTGAATTTATTGTAGACTTGTTAGATTAAGATATATAAATAATTAGTAATTTTTTTTATCTAAGTAGGATTGTAAATTTCATTTAGAGATTCATGATAAAATAGTGATAATTACTATAAATAATTATAATTAAAAAAAAAGTAAAATTTGAGAAATTGTATAAAGAGAACAAAAGAATAAGAAAAATAATAAATAAAAAAAACAACAACAAGAAAGCATAAAAAAAAACAACGAAAAAAAGGAAAAATAACCGATTTTTTTTTAAAAAAAGAAACAGAAATTAAAAAAAAAGGAAAAAAACGTGATAAAAGAAAAAAATAAAAAAAGAAAAAAAAAGAGAGAAGAGCAGAAAGAAAAAAATATAAAACAAAAGTGGAAATTAAAAAAAAATGAAAGAAAGAACATAAAAAAAAGATATAAAAGCGTAAAATATTTTTTTTTAAAAAAAAGGAAAATTGGAAAATGAAATAATAGAAATATAAAATTAATAGAATGTGTAAAAAAAAAACAACACAATTTAAAAAAATAA
This sequence comes from Solanum pennellii, assembly GCF_001406875.1. Lineage (NCBI taxonomy): Eukaryota > Viridiplantae > Streptophyta > Magnoliopsida > Solanales > Solanaceae > Solanum > Solanum pennellii. The sequence continues at coordinate 65,842,913 of NC_028645.1, forward strand.
AAAATAAAAGAGTAATAAAATTAGTACAAAATAATTTGAAAAAAAAAGAGACAAAAACTATAAAATAATAATATAATAAAAATAATCATAAAATAAAAAAAAAAGAAGACAGAAATGGATTTTCAAATAACAAAAAAAAACAAATATATAAAATTTAAAAAATATACAAAAAAATGCGTGGAAAAAAAAGTGAAAAAATGAAAAAAAAAACAGAAAAAACGTAAAAAAAAAAGAGTTAAAAACATAAAAGAACAAAAAGTAAAAAAAAAAAAAACTAAAAAAATGATCTAAATATAATACTTAATTATTTTTTTTTTAAAAAAAGAGACAGAATGTTAAAATTTGTTACATGCATTAAAAAAAAAGTTAAAATCTTTCTTAAAAAATAAATATAGTCCTAATCTATTTAGAATTTTTGTGATTTTAAAACTAATTTCAAATCTCATAAAATTTCATCTTTCTATTTTTAAATTAAAAAAAATAAATAGAAATCCTAAATTAACTTGAACTCTAAATTTTTAATAACTATAAAAATACCTATATAAATTCATCCCCATAATAACATGAAAAAAATATAAAAAAATGTAAAAGCAAAATAAATTAATAAATAAATAATAAATAATAAATATTTAAATAAATATGAATGTTTCAAATTTTGAATTAATGGACACACATCAAAAATAATAAAATAATTTTCAATAGATTTAAAATTAATAAAATGATTTTTAAAAGGTTTAAAATAAATGAGAGAATAAAGTTAATTCAAAATTAAGTCTAGTCATATCAAAGTCAATGAAGCGACCGTGCTAGAACCACGGGACTCGAGGGGTGCCTAACACCTTCCCTTCGGTCAACAGAATTCCTTACCCGGATTTCTAGTTCGCAGACCAATAAAAATAGAGTCAAATTTCCTTTTGATTAGGGATTTAAATCAGGTGACTTAGAACACCAAAACTCAATTCCAAGTGGCGACTCTAAATAATAATTATCCCTTTTCAAAATGTCACTTTAATCGGAAAACTCTTTTTCTTTCAAAACAAATAAAAAATCAAAAATATTGGGAGAAAAAAAAGGGGCGTGACAATTATAAATTTGAGGCACTAATGCCGGAGTGGGACTTTTATGTATGCGTGTGGAAGCATTCCTTAGTTAATTAATATTTTTGGAGTGGTGGTGAGATCATATTTTTGGATCACCATTAGTTGCATGTGATATTTTCATTCCTTATTTCTTATCAGAGACTTATGATGTGTTTCATACTCTAAAGTTGTATTAGATGATCTTTATACTTATGCTACCTTGTTTTTCGATATTCTTTGTTGTTCTTATCTATTATTTGTGGCCTGACCACCCTTTTGGANAGGGGGTTGGGGGGTGGGGTTGGAGTGTCTTCCATCATAACCTTGACTTTTGGATCATGAAACAATGTTAGTCAATATGACAGGGGACATATTTAAACAGACTCGAACACTCTTATCTCCAATACCACCTTTTATTATTCCTTGAGAAGAGAAAATCTTGTATTATTTATTTAAAGTAGAAAAAAATATGAAAACTCAATTAAACTATAGGCTAAGTTGATTGTTTTCTTCTATAATTAGGGTTGAAGTAAATTCAATAATAGTGCTAACTTCTAACTGTAACGATCCATTTAGTCGTTTTGAGTACTAGAGCTTTTTATTCTTATAAAATACTTTTCGATAGACTCTAAATGAGTATTTTGGACAATCCATAACTACATTTATGAATTTAATAGGGTAGGTTTTATAATTTTTTTAGTTGAGGTTAAGGAAAATAAATGTAAACTTAATAGTGGGTTACTTCCACACTTTTATAATTTGTCTTATACAATAATTAAGGAGAAAATATTTTGTAGAGAAAATAAGGGTTTGAGGAAAGAGAGCGGCTACATCAAAATCAATGTGAGTCTTTCTGCTGGTACGTTTCTTTGTAACTTACAATCTACATTTGGAATGAATATTGTACTACTGTAGCGTCAAATGGATGGAATAGATGTATTTTTTAGTTGGTTCTTGGTCGTTATAATTAAATTATCAAGGGAAATTTCGCACTGTTGAAATTGAAATTTGGAATTTGGAACTTTGGCAGCACATTCTTTGACAATTTGAGAGGGCAAATGTTAGGCCGTCATTGGCTAACGAAGGATAAGGTTTGAGGTTATTGGTTAGGTTACAATGACTTACTATATAGATATATGTTGTTGGCTAGATAATGATTAGGAATTGTTTAAATTTTGTTACTAAAAAGCTTAAGGACATAGTATAATTCTCTATTGTGAAGATTGATTATTATGGGAACAAAATTGTGAGTAGATAATAATTTCATAACGATGATTAATTGAGGGTAATGTTAAATCATTAATTACTATGTAGAGTAGAGAGTCGATCTTGATTCTACAATTTTACTTACGGGTGGATTGAATTTTATGAGTTCTTAGTTAGTTTCGATGTAATAGATTTTTTTTATGGTGCTAGGTTTTGATAGAATTTTTTTCAATATTAGTATAGGTAATTAAATTTTAGGTGTATTAATGTATTACATAAAAAAAGTTTTATTAAGGTATTGAGAGGAAATAATACTTAACTGTAGACTAGCTATTTGAGAAACACTAAACTTCATACATTAGTTGGTATAAGATTTTAGGAATTTGGTTATAGTTATATGAGTGTCTACGGAATGGTTTGCCGATATATTATGCATACCTGATACAATGGAAATATTCTAAGGCATTGAAAAAAGGAACCACACCAGGAAAGTAGCTTACTTGACTTCAATTCTTTGGTGAAGGTAGATTATGGCTTATTTTATTTGGTAGATAGACTCTTAATAGTGCTTCATAAACATTGAGTGATATGGTTAAGTTCCTGATTAACTTGATTGTGTGTTCTGTGATTGGTCTGATATCTAGAGATTCTGAAATTAATAATCTTAAGCTCACTATCGAAGTGATGTTTTGAATAAAGAAGGCTTGATAATATAATGTTAATGCACTGAAAAGTAGGGATAATAAATGATAATTTAACAATATTGATTGATCTGTGTATCACATATCGACAAGATTTTATGGATCAGTGTAGGGTCTTGAGAAGATTCAGTTTGTTTGAAGGGTAGAGTTTCCAAGGATTTCAAGAAGTGAAGATTGGTGAGTCCTCATAGCATCCGAAGACACCACCACTATGTTGTCTTTTATGTTCTTTTCTATGTTTAGACTTTTATGGGCTGTGACACAAGACTATTTTATCATGATGTCATAGATGGTTTCTGAGACATTTGTTAGAAGTTTTATAAAATGATTCCGCAGTATGTTTAAAAGAAAAGTTTTAATCCCGCACTACTTTTCGTATATATGCAATGAATGAGTGTCTAAGGTCTTGTACAAGACCTTCGAGAGGTCAAGTACGCCGTTTTCCGACTTGAAGGATGCCCTAACTTCTAGGGTGTACTTTGAGTCGGGACACACCATGTTCTAGGTGCACATATCTGATGGAATATTGATTTCATATGTGAACACAATAAACGGATGATATGTCTATGAAGTAAAAATAATAGGTACTGAAGGCTAGTAGTTTTGTTCTAAATTTGCTTATCTGAAGACTTTTGAGTGAGAATTTAAATTTTCATTTCAGATAGAAGGAAGAGGCATCTAACACTATTTCAGATGCTCTGCTGTTAGTATTAGTCGCAGAACTCTTCATCTCTTGGTTAATTATCAATTTCATGAATATCAATATATAGGACTATAGTTGCTCACTATTGAAAATATAATACTGATGAGAAGGGGTCAATGGGCTTAGTTCTAGAGGTTCATATATGACATTCTAAATATGATGGTTGGTTATATTTTTGTTGGTTTATACCATAGTCCTCGAATTATATTTTATCATATAGATAGTACTTTGTGTTACACTTGTGTTGTATCCAATGTTTGGGAGGAATTTTCTTTATCATGTGAGTACCATCTTCCCTTTTCGACTACTTATCTTTAATCATCCTTACATACTAAAAGTTAATTCTCCATGTTTGTCATTTATCACAGAGATACACATGGAATTGCAACCAAGAGGGACAAGCTAGTGTCATCAGTCATAATACTGTTAGCTGTTTCCTCAAGTAGTGTGGCAATCTGAAGTTACTTTTACAACCTTTTCAACAATGCAGTTGAAGCTTAGAAGAAAGCGATAAGAGTTGGATTCTTTAGCTACATAAGGTTCATATTAAATTGTACTTTCGGGTAAGTTAACTGATTGTTTGGTTCCTGATTGATGATGCCAAGTTAATTCCAAGAGAATATGAATATCAAGTTGAAGATACATGGAACATGATGCATAGCACAGAAAAATCGTAATCTACAAAATGGCTAACATTACGAAATTGAGAACGTTTGTATCAGGTTGTTGACACCTTTTCTTGATACGACTTTCACATAATTATAACTTTTTATCCAAGGTAATGGAAGGGCTCAACAGCTAAAGTTGTTTGTTATACTTTCGTCTCATTTACATACTTAAATCCTTTTTTTGCTAAAAAGTAAAAAAAGATGTAATACATCTGGCGTACATTAAGGAAATCAAGGACATTGTGATGGAATTAAAGACTTGGATGAGGACAGAGCACTTTTCAACTTTGATAAGGTAACACTATGGATCAACCTTAAGCCTGTTTTTATTTGTACCTGTGTAGGATAAATTGACGCGATAAATTTAAAATAGACTGTTGAAAGGGTCTTATGTTTCGTTATACTTATTTGTACTTTTCACATAACTTAAATAACATTTATCGTGTGATAAATTGTAATCCCAATTATTTTCGAAAGAGAAGTTGAGTAAAAGCAAGACACATGAGGAACAACCTCATGGAAGTGTTACCGAGAAGGAACAATCTCATGAAAGCACTAATAGACAGGGTACTTGATTTTAAAGTTTTAAACTCATGTTATTAACATTAGGTTACTTGATTTTAAAGTTTTAAACTCGTGTTATTAACATTAGCTTTGCAATAAATTCTTTTCATCTACTGTGATGATTTTGTCACATCCGGGTTTAACCCATAGACGTAACAGGCGTCGTCGTCCTTTTCAAGGACTAAGACTAGCCTCTTAGTCTCATGTCATTACATTCATAGGTTGAAAAATGCGGAAAAATTTAAAACTTACATTATCATTACTTGGAGGTTTACATAGGCCTCTACATACACATAATATATATTCATATTGAGTATACATATACCCTTCGTATAGGAACGTTACATAGCCTTCTACTTTTATTGCACATACATATATGTAAAATATAGGAATAGTCTCAACGATTTTCTCATCTCATACCATCTAAACGATTATCACCATATGGGCATAGCCCTTACATCAATCCAACGAGACCACATATAGGTCATACAAAAGTATAGTACTCAATTGAAAAAGAAAGAAATAAACGAGTCATTGAGCTCATAACAAGTCCGTAAGCTAGATGATGGCATTGCCCTCAGAAGTTGAGGACCTACCCCACTTGGATGAAAGGAAGAATCCAAGCCTTCAACAATGTCGCCTTCCAAACTCTTCAATGATCGGAACCTAATATCTTTGGGAAAAGGGAAGAAAATGGGGTTAGTACTCCACATGTACGAAGTATGAGATCTTATGCACGTATACAAGCAAACATGCCAAAAAGGAACTTTTACTTAAAACATGCCATTTTACCCTTTTAGGAAGTCAATGCAAAGTCAAGCAAGTGATATCAACCAACCAAACATGCTTACTATATCAACAAGTAATACTTATCCCAACATACTTGAAAACCATGATTTACTACAACCCTATCATTAAGGAATAATATCACAAGAATGAATAAGTGTCAATCATATCATAATAAGCAAGACAACTACTCATAAATCCTTATCAAGTCAACAAGTGCAATGATCAAGCAAAGCCCATAACCTTACCAAACCAAGTAAACCTAACAAGAAAACACAATCGATGTCCAACCTTAACAATATAGTCCAGCTACATATATCAAGAGGATAATAATAATCATATATAGACATTTACATTGTAGCATCAATATATTATCATCAATACATCAGTATCATGTGCTTACATAATATCAACTTCCTAAAGCTTCCATCAAAGTCAACTAGTGCAAGGCATAGGTAGAGTCACACCCTACCTAGGTGAAGTTAAGCCTCTCAAGTCACCTTAGTTAGCTTATAATCCATTAATTTATTTTACATTAGGGAACACTTGCCTTAACCAACACAGACCACATGAGCTAAGTGTGAAATCCGATGTTGTAAACCCTTACATCGGTGGAAGGTGGTCTACTAGAGAAAGTAGAACCAAACACAAACATAGCTTTCTAGGTGGATCCACTAGCTAGTCTTCCTATGGGGGCAACATAGTTCACGAACTAAGAGATAGTATATTCCCTCTTGACACCACTTGGTAGTTGGGGTATCCTCTCATGGGAATCCATTGGATGAGTATTCCTCTTTGGGAAGTCAACATCTCATATAAAACTATTGGGAGAATCTTCCTCTTTGGAGAGTCATCACCTCCCATAGTCAAGTTCACTCGGTGCTAAGCTAAGTCCCTTTAATGAAATTTTTTTAAGAGTTTAATTATCAATCATATCTTTGTTTAGGTCATATGGTGTACCTTGTATAATCATCATCATCAACAGCTCAATAAGAATTGTATGAGTATAAGTCCTTTCATCACAATTCCTATAAGTGAGGTTAACACATTAGCATTTCATAGCATCTCTAGGCACATTGACAGTTTTCACCATCCTTATATCACATACACCTTAATCAACCACACAACATAGTCAAGACATTTCAATTCAACATCATACCACCCTATAATCCTAGAATAAGGCATATTCCAATGTAATATCATGACTTAACAACAATTAATCACAATTGGAAATAAAGATAGAGATTCTAAGACTTACCAAGTCTTCCTCATAGTGTATCATCAAGGTAATACCATCAACCCATAAATTAACCCAATTTGTGGAGTAGCATCATCACATAATGATAACCAATAAGATAACAAGGTCAATTGCATCTCTATAACAGAATTCAACACTAGATCACACTCAAGACAAGATACATAGGCTAATTTCACATTACAATTCATAATCTAAATCACATCTCAAGGACTAGAATGATAGGACAATCATTTATCTTAATTTAAGCATAATAACACCATAAGATAGTAATCTAATCAATAACCAACTCAATTGAATGACCACAATACAATATAGGTCAAGATCACAAGTTAGAGTTAGGGATGGAGGATCATATTCTTCAATTTAGACCAAGCCACTGACAATTACCATAATCAAGTTCAAATTCATGTTAATATATCCAATATAACATAAAGAAATCATTAACAACTCAATTCATAACTTCAAATTCGTAATTGAATGAAACCTATAAGAAAATTAAACTTTTGAAATATATTTTGAAAGAACCGTTTGAGGAAAGAGTCTCAAAGGTCTCATACCTTAACAGTTGACAATAATTTGATGGTGAATTCGTCCCTTAAAAGCCCCCAAACCCTAATTCGTGCTATTATTCAATGGTGAGTTCAAGTAGAGAGAGAAATAAGAGAGAAGGAAGAGAGTTTATTTGTGAGTTGTATTTAGATTAATGAGGGTTGAGGGTATTTTTACTGGGTCTTCATCAACTTAATTGAACTCCCTTAAACCCCTAATTAATCACCTAACCCCCTTACTAATTATATGAGACCAAATTAAATTAGGCAAAAAACTCGACCCTCACAGACGAGACCCCAATAAATGGGCCGTCTGTGAGTCGAAGGTCCCTCACCCCTCCGTCATGCACTCCATCGCTAAGTTCATACAGTGTGCAGGCGAGGGGCTTCCATGCATTGGCTAAGTGTGGGACGACGGTGGCATCGTCGCCCCGTCGATCCACACACGGGCCGTAGCCTGCACCCGCACTCAGTCGAGGAGTTCAGAGGCTGTGCGGGTGAAGGTACCTACTCAACCAGCCCAAGTGTGGGACCACGGTGGCATCGGCGCCCGGTTGGTCCACACACGGTTCGTCTTCTGTTCCGTCAATGCACACTGCCAGGCAGTGTTGCTTTAAACACTAGTGTCCTCCTCAAGGGCCCTTGGTAGGTCCTTGGGGAGTCGTACCCGAACGTTTCAACCTTGAAACAACTCAAACACCTATTAGATTTTCTTCCACCAATTTTCGTACATTTCCCACTATAAAAAGTTAGTCAAATAGGCAAAGACACACTAACACCCCTTCCCGGACGTCATGGACGTTCTTGGACGTTTTGGTTCTTGAACCTCCTGAATGACCTATATTCATTAAAAATGGACTTAGAAATAGTACTTAGACCTTATGACACCTATGTTAGGCTTTACGAGACGTCTTGGATTTTTAATGTATTACAGATTTTTACTAGGTTCCCGATCCCAAAAGTGACATTGAACAAGCACCTATAAACATTGCTCAAGGCGTTTATTATTCCTGATTTTTGTTAAATCCTCCTTCATGATTCTTTCTTTGCTTGTTTTCTTGCAATTTTATCTTTTATGAGTCTCTTCTCTCATTGTTCTGTAAAACCTTTCAATTATGCTCCAGTTATTTGGTCTATACTGTAAATTTAGTAGCATAAATTTTATTGTTTGATCGACTTATCTTTCTCCTTTATTTCTAGCAGCACAACAATTTTCTCTACTGATCCTTCCCATATTACATATGATCGTGAGCCAAGTTATCATACTCTCACGGACTTAATTTTCTTGTTTATTCATTGTTGAATGCATTATTTTTTTATTTGTTTTGATAACTTGAACACAATCTTAAATGTAATTCTTCTTTTTTACCTCTTGAAGAGAAGAAAGTTGATGTATTATGTTTAATTGTTCTTTCTTGACGTTGTTTGAGTTTGTTTATTCTTTCTATTACTATTTTTGTATTTATTTCTCTAGTTGTACATATGAATTGAGGTATATTCATAGTCAAATATAATCTTCACCATAATTTCCACTAAAATAAGTCCCATTTTTAGGCATATATATATATATATATATATATATATATATATATATATAACCCTAGGCCCACCTAAATAGCGCCACCACAAATAAGGATTCCCTTTAAATATATCTATTACCAAAACTAGTCTTCCACTTTCATTAAAAGTTGTGACTTTATTAAAAGTTGTGATTTTGATGAAAATATGCGAACTTTAGGAGGAGTTACGATTTTGATGAAGCGTTGTGACATTTATCTAAGGTTGTGACCTTTCTGAACGGTTGTATGTTTTCCAAAGAGTTGTGACCTACACCTTATTTAACATAAATAGAGGGATTTTCTGCCACTATTATTTTTAGGGTTCTTTTCATTAAAGGGTAGTCGAATTGGAATACAATAATTATGTTTCTTATCAAGTCTGTTTCATTTCTTAAAATTTTCTTCCTCCTATTTCAAAGAGATTAATTTTTACTATAACTCATAGTTATTCATGTATCTATGGTAATTTTTTTTTACACTTTTTGTGACCTTTTTTAAATTATGTTAAGAATTTCAACAAGGATGATTGTAAAGCGGTCTTCTCTTTCTTCCCATCCTACAGGTTTCTTCATATAAACAAAGAAAACTGGTTTTAATCGCAAAGTGACATTATTACTGTTACATCTCTTAGTCCATAACTCATAATACTGTTGAAATTGTTCAGATCATAATATTTGGTTCTTTAATATCAAAACATTTATTTCTACCACTGTTATTTGTAGGTTTTTTTTCTTTATAGGGGAGTTGAATTTAAATACATCAATTAAGCTTCTTATGAAATATATTTCGTTCCTCAAAGTTTTCTTCCTCCTTTCTAATGAAACTTAATCTTTTACTGTAAGTCATAGTAATTCATGTATCTATTTCAATTTCTTTTTTCTATTTGGTCTCTTTTATAAGAGAAATTAGTAAAAAATTCCAGTGAGGATGATTGAAAATTTATCTTCTAGTTTGTCTATTTCTACAGTTTTATTCATATACTTTTTGGGAAACATTTTTGTGGGTTGTGCAATATTTGATAGCAGAGAATAATAAATATGTGATAACTAGTATGCAACCTATGCTAAAGTTTGTTAAAAGAACCAAACAAATTGCTCTCTTCTTTGCCACAATTAGTATATTATTTTGATTGCTCATTCTTAGGTACAAACATTTTATATATCATCGCACCCTTTCTAGAATATTAGTATACAGACAATCAATTCACTTCTTTTATCGCAAATTAACTAATTTGTATTATTTCTTCGTCTCTTCTTTTTAGGCATAATAAGGGATCAAGTTTTCTTGAAACTAACAAATGTCCAAAATACACTAAAACAAAAAAATTATCGGCAATGGATATGCACGTAAACGAAGAGTGCTAGAGACTTTACCTACATTAATTAATTGTCATTAGATTCATTGTTGATATGGATACATACCGACAAACTATCTTCTTGAAAAATATATGAAGCAACTTACGTTTTTCTTCTTGATTGTTAGGATAGTAAGGTTGTGTTTGTTATTATATGTTTATATTTGTGAGTAAGCACTCAGAAAATTATGCTTTGAGATTTTAATATGTTATGTGTAAAAAAATTGGTCTAGAATTTCCACTTATGAATGATGTCGCCTACTTCTTGGTTGATGATGACATTAATTACTTTTAATTGCATAATATAACCATAAAAATAATTATGGTTCAATTCAAAATAAGTTCGGGTTGGTGATATGAAACATAAGGAATAGTAATGATTATTCTGAGTCGATGAGGAATATATTTATGATACTAATAACTATTTTAGGGTATAAGAAAGGAGTTGAAGCTCCTCCATTTGAATTAATTAGTTATGTCTCTTGAATAGATGTGATGTTCCACTTTACTTGGGAGTGTTGTTGTTCGAGGATATATTGTCTCTTCTTTAATGTTTGATGTTGTTCTTTATAAGTTATTGGAATTTAAAAAATTTCATTACCTGTGACAAACTATTTCCATGGAGATTTCTTAGACTTCTTTCATATACTTAAAATATCTCTATGACTCATAATTTTGTATACAAAAGCAAAAAAAAAATATTGCACTTTAAGATTTTGAATTGCCTTAAGATAAATGATCTTGACAATGTAGTGTATATATATCAAAAATTTGAATATTACCTGTTAGTTTTTAAGTATTTTAATATTTATTTCTTATTAAATTGTCTCACAAAATAATGTCTTAGGCTTAATAGCCATTCTGCCACAATGAAGGTGGAATAGAGACGTTGAGTTAGATGCTTTTATACCTTATCACTTAGTGGTCAATTTATGACCATAGACATTATTGCACTTTGCTGTTTTCTGGTGAACGTTGGCCACTGACAAAATGTAACATCTGCACGTTGGTGCATTTATTATTTCATTCTTAATTCCTCCATTATTCTTTGTAATCTATGTAACATATGTAACTTAGGCCATTTATCTTCACTATTTATCACTCCATTATCTTCCTATTAATTGCTAGGAAGACTTTCTCAACTATCAATAATGATGATATTCATTTGGTTTGGTACACACAACACATAAGAGAAAAACATAGAATAAAAAATTAGTTAAAAAGAGAGTTTTTATTAGTTGAAGGGAGGTGTTTTTTTCCGGAGCTTTGGACTCAACCCTTGTGCGGAGTTGTTGAGTTATACTTTGTGAAGTTTGTTGTATCCTGGAAGGGAAAGTCAAAGAGGACTATTGCTGGACCGCTGAAAACAGTTGTTGCACTAGGCTTGAATCTCTTTATAGAGAGCGAGATATTCACTCCTCTGCCTGAAGAGATTTTTTTTTCTTCATTTCATTTTAAGTTGTATTCTTGTAATTTTTTGTTATCTTGTAAGTTTTCACTAATATTTTAAGGAGATTCATCATAGCTACAATTGAAAAAATCGCGGATGTCAAGATGGGAGACGTCAACAAGCCATTTCGGTTCAATGGTAACAATTTTAATAGATGAAAGGGTAAAATACTTTTCTACTTAAGTTTTCTTAATGTTTCTTATGTGTTAACTGAGAGGCCCAATAAAGAAGAAATCACCTCCATGAGTGATGATGAAACTATCTCTCATCTAGAGAAAGTGGAAAAGTATGATGGGTTTCTTATAAGTTTCGGTATTATATTCTTAACTGTCTATCTGATAATTTTTATGATTATTATGATATAACTTTCTCTAGTTCAAAAGAAAATTTGAAGGTAATGCACGGTAAGTAAGATACCGAAGAGGTTGGAGCGAAAAATAATGCAGCTAGAATATTTTTTCATTTCCAAATGGTAGACAACAAGTCAATGGTAGATCAAACTCAAGACTTCAAAATGATTGTTGGAGAGCTTAGGTACGAAGAGGTTAAAATTGGAGATAACCTTATTGTTTGTGGCATAATGGATAAACTTCCACCTTCTTGGAAGGAATTTCAAAAAATTATGTGCCACAAACAAAAGAAAAACTCTCTTGAAACCTTGATAATGAAAAATCGCATGGAAGAAGAAGCAAGGGGCGAAAATGCACTTTTACAAACAGAAGAGAACAACATCACAACGAAGGTAAATTTAATTACTTCAAATAATGCTACTCTTGAAACTCATTAAAATTCTTCTTTGAAGCCTAAGATGAAACAATTCATGAAAAATAATGGTAGACCTCCCAAGAAATATAATGGTGAAAATAACCAAACACAAAATCAACAAGTTCAAGAAAATAGACCATGCTTTGTTTGTGGCAAGAGTCGGCATATTGCTCGATTTTGCAGCTTCCGGAAACATGGTCCTAACCCTCATGCTAACGTTATCGAAGAACCTTTTGTGGCGGTGATTACCGACTTGAACATTGTTGATAATGTTGATGGATGGTGGGCTAATTCTGCTGCACACCGTCATGTCTGTTATGACAAAGACGCCCAATACCATAATGCTTTGTGATGCTTACACTACTCAAGTGCTTCGGAAGGGAGATGTCGAATTGTGTTTTACTTCTGGAAGAGTATTAACATTGATAGATGTATTTTATACTCCTTCTATGATAACAAATTTGATGTCTAGTTTTCTTCTTAATAAAGAAGGCTTTAATAGATTATTGAATCTGATCAATCTGTAATAGTGATGAAGGGTATTTTTGTGGGGTAGGGGTATGCATGTGATGAGATGTTTAAGTTGAATGCTGAAATGAATAAAACTTCTACTTCTGTTTATATGCTTTTTCTACCATGTTTTGGCATGCTCATTTGTGTCATATAAATGTCATATAAATGATCGTTATGTTGGATTCATGAAAAGTGTGAGGCTTGTAGTAAAGCTAAAATCACTAAAATACCTCATTTTCATGTTGAAAGAAAAACTGATTTGTTAGAATTACTTCATACTGATATTAGTGAACTTGGTGGAATTCTAACTCGTGGAGGTAATATATATTTCAGCACTTTATTGATGAATTTTCTAAGTTTACATATGTTTACATGATGAGAAATAAAAGTGATGCTTTTGAAAATTTTAAAACATATTTCCATGAACTTGAAAATTACTTTGGAAGAAAAATAAAAAAAAATTAGAAGTGATAGAAGCCCTGAATATGAGTCAAATGAGTTTAATTCTTTTGTTAGATCATTGCGAATAATTCATGAAACTACTTCTCCATACTCTCCTTCATCTAACTGAGTAGCGGAAAGGAAAAATAGAACTTTGGTTGAATTGACTAATGTCATGCTTATTGAGTCACATGCACTTTTAAATTTTTGGGGTGAAGCTATTTTAACAGCTTGTTATGTGTGTAACCGTGTGCCTCATAAAAAGTCTAAATTGATACCTTTTGAATTGTGGAAAGGTTACAAGCCAAGTTTAGGATATCTAAGAGTTTGGGGTGTTTAGCATTTGTGAGGCTAATGGATTCCAAGATTACAAAGTTTGGTAAGAAAGTTACTACTTGTGCTTTTCTTGGTTATGCTTCAAATAATACATTCTATAGATTTTTTAATCTTGAAGATAATATTGTAATAGAATCTAGTGATACTATTTTTCATGAAAATTTATTCTAAAAATAGTGGGGGTCAAAGGAATGAACAAAATATTTTGTCACCACCTAGTTCTTGTCCTTCTACTTTGAAAAATAAAGAAGTTAATGATTTTGAGTTAAGAAGAAGTAAAAGAGCTAGAGTAGAAAAAGATTTTGATCCTGATTTTTATGTGTTTAATGTTTAAAATGACCCTCAAACTTTGAAAGAAGAATTATTATTACATTATTCAATTTTTTGGAAAGTCGCTGTAAATGATGAAATGGAATATCTAATTTCTAATAAAACTTGAAAGTTAGTTGATTTAGCACTGGGTTGTAACACTATTGGTTGTAAATGGGTCTTACGAAAAAAATTGAAATCGGATGGATCTATTAATAAATATAAGGCTAGGCTAGTTTCAAAAGCTTTTAAATGACTAGAAGGCCTAGAATATTTTGATACTTTTTCTCCGATAACAAGAATTGCATCCATAAGACTTTTAATTGCTATGGCTGCAATTATTGATTTAAAAAATCATCAAATGGATGTGAAAACTGCTTTTCTAAATGGAGATCTAAATGAGGAAATTTATATGGATCAACCGAAGTGTTTTGTTGACGCAGGCCAAGAAAGCAAAGTATGTAAACTAACTAAATCTCTATATGGCTTGAAACAAGCACCAAAGCAATGACATGAAAACTTTGGTTCCTGCATGATTGAAAATGTTTTTAAAACAAATGAGTGTGACAAGTGCATATATCATAAGTTTTGGAATATTTTAAATGTGATTATTTCTCTATATGTTGATGATATATTGATCTTTGGCTCTAAAATTAATCTTATTGATGAAGTTAAAAATGTTTTTAGAAGCCATTTTTATATGAAATATCTTAATGAGAAAAATTTCATTCTTGGAATAAAAATAACAAGAACATGTGAGGAAATTTTTTGTTAACAGTCACATTATGTTGAGAAAATATTAAAAAAATATAACTTTCATGATTGCAAGCATGTTGCTACTCCTTTTGATTCAAGGGTTCACTTATTTTCTTTTGAAAGTAAAAATGAGGTAATAATAAAAAGAAATATGCTAGTACAATCGGAAATTTGAGATATGTGATTGATTGCACTAAGACTGATATAGCATATGCAATAGGAGTATTTGGAAGGTTTACAAGAAAGTTAGGTAATGAACATTGACATGCTATAACAAGAGTTATGAGATATTTAATTGGAACAAAAAATTGTGGTTTGTTCTATAAAAAATATCCTGATGTACTTGAAGGCTTTTGTGATGCAGATTGGAATACTTTATCAGGTGATTCCTGTTCTACCACTGGTTATGTTTTTACTCTTGGTGTGGTGCTATTTGTTGGAGATAAAAAAAGAAAACTATAATTGATAACTCTACCATGGAGGCTGAACTAATTGCTTTAACTTCAGCTAGTGAGGAAGCGAATTGGTTAAGAGATTTATTGTTTCAAATTTCTTATTTCGAGAAAACTAATACCTCCTATTTTAATTCATTGTGATAGCACCGCTGCAGTTGGTACAGTTCAAAACCCCGTTATTACAACAGTAAATCCAAACATATAAGGAGGAAACACATTAATGTTGATCGTATTTGACAAATGGTACCATTAATGTTGGGTGGAGTGTTAAGCTTACAGGAGCACTCTCGACTGATTTCACCTATGTGATGTGTAGAAGTAGGTCGCTTCCTATGAGAATCGGACTTATTCTCAAATGCACTCATGAAACCAGGATTGCACATGGCCATAACGTGCTGACTTTAAAGCTCATATTAACACCTTGATTATTATGTGTGGACAGTGATATTTTATTTCCCTTAAGCAGTCATAGTTCAAATCTGGTACCACTATGACTCAGGAGTAAAAGTTACTGTTTTACTAAGTATTGGTTCAATGCAGAGCACGCCTTCATTATCCATCGTAGTATTCCTTCAGATGATATACTCTCTTGATTAATATTAAAATGAGTGGGGGATTGTTAGTTTTTGAGAATTTTAATTTTTATTTCTTATTTAATTTTCTCACAAATTAATATGTTAGGCTTAATATCCATTCTGCCACAAAGAAGATGGAATATAGACGTTGGAGTTAGATGCTTTTGTGCCTTATCACTTAGTGGTCAATTAATGACCATAGACATTATACACTATGCTGATTACTGGTGAACGTTGGCCATTGACAAAATGTAACATTTGTACATTGGTGCATTTGTTACCCTTCAACTGTATTTCATTCTTAATTCCTCCATTATTCTTTGTAACCTATGTAACATATGTAACTCCTTAGGCCATTTAACATCACTATTTACCACCCCATTATCTTACTATCCATTGGTAGGAAGACTTTTGTAAATATAAATAGTGATGGTATTCATTTGGTTTGGTACACACAACACATAAGAGAAAAATATAGAGTTAAAGCGTTGGTAAAAAAGAGAGTTCTTATTAGTTGAATGGTGGTGTTTCTTTTGTGGAGCTTTGGACTCAAGTCTTGTGTAGAGTTGTTGAGTTATACTTTATGAAGACTATTGTATCATAGAGGGGACAAGTCAAAGAGGACCACTGCTGGACCGGTGAAAACATTTGTTGAAATGGGCTTGAATCTCCATAAAGAGAGTGAGATATCCACGCCTCAGTCTGAAGAGATTTTATTTCTTCATTTTAATTTTCAATTGTAATTTTGTAATTTTTTATTATCTTGTAAGTTTTCACTAACATCGAATGATCAATGTGAGTCTAATATCATATAGTTCAATAGCGTGCAAAGCACGAGTAGTTTACCTAGTTTATAAATATAAATGCTTTACTGGCAATATAGTAGGTCTTTACTGTCAATCTAAATAAATTCCATTAAAGCCTTTAGTAACACTGGATGCAATGGCAATAGATTAAATGCCGTTAAATTTTTTTTGTGGAGATAAATATTTCCGCTTAATGGAAAATTAAGTGCCACTAAAAATCTCTTTTGTGTAGTGTTACTTTTTATAAAAATAGCCACAATAATTTTTCGTCACCAAATCATTTTTGTTTGATAAAATTTGTTATTGAAAACATTGCATCTAATGGGTGTCAATGGAACTGCTTCATAAAAAAGAATATGAGTGGATCAGTTAGTGACTCTCAACCAAAAATTGTTTTCAGGTCGTGCATATGAAGTTGAGTGGTGAAACCACAAGCCACCTGATTGAAAAATAGAAAGCTGAAAATCTCAACTAAACAAAATATTAGGTTGCTTCTTTTTATTGTTTCTATATGCTAAAACAGAATACATATTAATGCTCTCAATGCACCTCCTGCAAATTTATATTGCACCAATTAGTATCTGTAGTTCACCACAACATGGAGCACCATTGTCTATATCTTAGTTGAGAAGATTAAATGCATTGTTCTGTATCTTTTATTGTGGACAATTAGAAGGTAGGGTTTGTGAACTTGGTGTTGTGATGTGTGAAATTTTTGAGAATAATACTAACAAATGTGGTCTTTAGGGAAAAATACTCTTAATAGCTTTTTAATTGCTACATTACAAGTCTCTTTGTCATTAAAACAAATCAAAGATCTTTCAAAATTTTCATTAATTGTTGATTGCATGGTCTTTCATTTAACCTGTAATTCACATTTGAAGAATAGAAAAAACACAGTACCCCAAGTTCCTCTTAGATCTTAACCCCTGAAGGAGAACATGTGGTTATTCTACAATAAGGTTTTTATAACATTACTTATAAGTACTTACTGTCAAAAATAATTACATCATAAGTAATTTCTGATAACATTGCTTATTTTGAATTTCATGACATGAATTATTATCCTGATGTTCGAATATTAGCATTGGGTAAAAAGGTGACATTTTTTTACCAACAACCAAATTTTCTTTTTGAATCAGGAAATATTCTTCTTCCATGTACGGTCTGCAGTAATGGATATGATCAGGACGGTGATGAGAATGATAAGTCTGATAAGGAGAATAAGGGTGATGACAATGATAAGTCTGATAAGGAGAAATGAGGGTGATGAGGAGTAGTTGTATCAATTTTACATGTTAGACTTCTATATTTTTGGAATTGTTTGATATTATTTTAGTTTATTTAAAGTTGTATGAAGTTTATTTTTACATATTTTAATGTATATGTTGAAAATATTGTGTTGTTTTGGTTGGATGAAGTTTATTTTAAAATAGCTTATTTGTAATTCTTTGGGTTGGATGAAGTTTATTTTGAAATGGCTTATTTGGAATTCTTTGGGTTGTTTTGATATAAATATACAGGTGGGATACTAAAATTTGCGGCAAAATGCATCTAATTTTGTAATAGAAATACGACCTCTGGAGGTCGAAATCTCAAAAAAAATAAATAAAGAAACCGACCTTCTGGAGGTCGGAATCTTAAAAATAATAAATAAAAATATCGACCTCCGTAGGTCAAAATCTCAAAAATAGAAAATGAGGATACTAACCTCCTGAGGTCAAAACATCAAAATAAAAAAAAATGCCGACCTCCGAGGTCGAAATTTAAAAATTAAGAAAATATCATCATTCAGAGGTCGGTATTCCAAATTTTCAAAATTCAATATTTTTGACCTTAGGAAGACAGAAATAATAAAAATAAAAAATAGAAAAATATATAAAAGTGACCTCACGAAGTATGAAAATAAAATGATGAATTTTACAGACCTAAATTAAGAAATGACCTCGAGAGGTTATTAAATACCGACCTCTTTAAGTCGGAATTGAATAGAGACCAAACTTTTACTGACCTAAGTTGGGTATTTTGGTCTTTATTTCAGGGAACACAGACCTCCGGAGGTCGGTATTCACTATTTTTTTAGTAGTGGACGTTGTATCATCACTTACGCTCATAGTGGTGGTTGTCGGTTAAAGAAATTCACATAGTATTATATTACTTTATTATATGAGTTAACTGAGTTGTTATTGTATCTCTTTAATACATTGAGCTATCACCTACTGTTTTAAATGATTTGTATAAACTGCACCTTTATTGTTGTTTTTACTTTACATTTGAGTTGAATATTCGTGAGTTGAGAAAATCTAAGGTAAGTGTTCTTTTTGGATTCCTTTCAAATTTACGTAATATTTAGTTTTCCCCTCGCATACTCGTAAATTTAATGTGCTGATGTCATTTGGACTACATTGTTCTATAAAGGGAAACTAGGATCAGCATCCATCGCCTCATTAATCTGGTTGAGCACTCAGAGTCAGTTGGTGAGCCACATTTCTTCCGGAGGATTTTCTTTTATTGTTTGGTTAGTAAGGTTATAGGATGATAGGGGGTCTTGTCCCGGCATCCCTCTTTGTATTTAGAGGCTTCATAGACAGTTAGTTATGAGTTCTTTAGTCTTGCATTTCAGATGTTTTGGTATAACACTTTAGTTGCCACTTTGTCTAGTTTAAAATCCTTAAACGTTCTAAGTTTATTTGAGACAATTTCTTTTGAAAGTACATTTGAATCCTTGTATTAATGATTTTCTCTTCATCTATGAGTTAAGTCAGACCAAAAGTTCGCTTGAGACCATCAATGGTTATCGACTGTCAGTCCCTCACAGTGTGTAGGCTCGGGGCGTGATAGTGTCCTCCTGTTATTGGTTAAAAACCATGGCCGACAATCCAGGCAATTCTAACTTATCTTTTAAAAAATCTATATTTATTCTTCAATTTTCAGTTTACTTCATTCACACCTTCTCCTTACCATATTCTTGTCATTCTTTCGCCTTTCAAGTCTTACATAAGTTTTATCATAGATTACCACTTCTAAACTAACTTTTGACTTGATTTATCTAGAATCTACAACATAATTACAACTTAATAGGGGAGGGTGAGGGAACAAAGTCTATATTACCAATTTGAAGGTACAAACCACAATTGAGGACGAGGATCATTGTTAAATAATCATATGATATACGAATAAGTAGTATGTAGTCATTATGGGTTTTAAAATTAAAATATAATCTTCCGAAATCCAAATTCGTTATGTAATATAGTTATGATAGTGTTTTGGAATTGAAGTTGTGCACAAACAAAACATTAAGGATCCTTGAAAAGGATAAAAGAGAAGTAAGGGAAAATTGGGAAAAAATTATCAGAAGTAATTTGGTGTGAGAGAAGAGTCACTATTTAATATCATATAATTATAATTAACTGCTAGTTTTAATTCTGTCATTTGACGTTTTATTTTTTTGCTCCTTTTATTATTAACATTATTATGACAATAACAAAAAATAATATAAACTAATAACTTTAGAGAAACATAAATAAAAAAGTTTAAAATATGTTGTAAAAAACTACAATTAATATCATAAGAATAAATTAATAATTGTAAAAACATACCAGGATGCGGACAGTAGAATGAAACAAAAAGGAAAAATTGAGTCCACAAAATGCAGTATGTCTCCTTTTCAGTGACCTACTCAAAAGGAGAAAAGTATACAAAAAATTAATTGTACATAAGAAGAAGAATAAAAAGAAGAAGAAGAAGAAGAAGTAGTTAAGAATCAAATATTTTACTTAGCTGTGCAGAAGAAGAATTTCAGAATTGTCGTTATTTTAGAATGAGAGAAAATCCCTCTATTTATAGACAACAAATGATAGTTCGAACATATTATAATTATATCTTAATTAAAAGTTCATAATTCTTTAGAAAAGTCAAAACTTTTCTGAAAGGTCAGAACCTTTCATGAAAGTCGCAACTCTTCATAAAAGTTATAACTCTTCATAAAAGTCACAACTTTTCCATAAAATTTACAACTTTTCATAAAAGTCACAACCTTTCATGAAAGTAAAAACTAATTTTTGAAAAAATAAATTAAATGGGAATGCTTGTTTGTGGTGGCACCACGTAGGTGGACCTAGGGTTTTCATTATCTATATATATATATATATATATATATATATAATTAGAGAGTGCACACTACATATAGTCATATATTAAATGATGTGTTTACATATATGGTTATAGTTTGGGTAGAAAAAAAAAAAGAAAACGCGACAAATGTAGTGTGACTTTGACCATTTAACTATACTATTTTTAAATGTCTACTTTTAGTTGTCGAATTCAAAAAGCAAGAGATAATTTATTAATTTATAAATTAGTTCTTTGTAATTTGACCTTCACCAACAATGTGATCAAAAGTTCGTGTAATCAGCCAACTTAACTATTAAGATTTTTCCCTCTAGTCCATATTAAGTGAATAGTCATAAGTTTTTTTTTATAGTTCAAAATAAGTGATTTTTCAAAAGTTATTTGTTAATTGTTTTTTTTCGTCACATTTATACTTTCTTTCAATGATATTGATAACTACTTTACATTTTTAGGAGAATACTTTAGGAATAATAATAAAAATACTTAAAAATAGCCTTTAATATTTGTCCTTATTAATTTTCGTATATAATAGTGTTATATCCCAACAATTCACCTAATATAGACGAGAGGAAGTAGGAGTCATTCCCACAATATATTTGTCAACATATTGAATATATTATATTCAAAATATGATGATTTAAAATAAGAGAAAAGTTACAATCCCCCCCCCCCCCTAAACTATGAACAAAATCTCAAAGACATACAATAACTAAACTAAGGTCCTATTACACCGGAACACATTTTTAAAAAATATATACTTACACCTTTTTGACTTGCAAGAAATCCAAATATTTCCCACGAATCTCAATTGCGTAGAGTCACGCAGTGTGCCATGTAAGATAAAAGTTGTACCAAATTAAAAAAAAAAGAGTTTGGGTAGGTGGGTGTGGGGTAGGATCTTAGTTTGGTTAAGGTGTGTTTCTGTGATTTATGTCATAGTCTAGGGGGGCTTATGCCTTATCCTAGTAAAAATATGCTTTTATTTATTTCTCATTAAGGGATGTGACAGTTGTGCACCAACCCATATATGAAGAGTATCAAAGTTGTTAAATAATAGAAAAAATACATATTATAGCCTTTGTATTTCAAAAGGTTTTACGGTTTTGATTTCCCTTTTTCCTTTTCTTTTGAATTTCAAACTTTTCATCTTCATCTAGGATTACCAAGAGACCGAGTTTATTCATGTCCTTAATATCATCAGGTATATATCCAAATTCAATAAAAGCTCCTTATGTTATTGATATACACATCCTCACTATCTATGATAATGATTTGTACTATGTTTTTCTCTTAAAGTAGGTAAATATGCTCATTTTTGTCAGAAGAATTTTAACTGTGTTTTTTACTTTATGTTAATTTCATGTTCTCCTTGGTTGTATCGATGATATCAAATTCATTTCCATCACCCTTCGTTTCCACAATTCCAGGAAGGCACTGACAACCAAACTCGAAAAGGGCTACTCTGAAAAAGTTGCCTACTTGTGGTAGAGTGAATATTACCTAGTGTGAAACATTCAAGGCACTCCCAAATTAATAGATAGCTTTTGCAGTGTGGAAGAATGAATATCTAGAGTCCCCAAAATTTATATAAGAAAGTTATTGTTTGTCTTGGGAAATCGATAACTTTTGATTCTTGTTAGGTGCAAATGTTCATTATATTCTTTGAATAATAAAATGTAACATGGAAGCAGAATATACCAGATGCTATTTATAAATAGTTAATCTAGAGTTGACAGATGGTTTAGACAGGACTCTCAGTGATATTAATACATTTAGGTGGTGAAATGTACCTTGAGGGTTCTAGGACTAGTGATTTTTTTTAATCTCTAAAGAAGTGGATTGATGCTGGAATGACAAACTTATGTATAGAGAAAGTCAGTGAATATACTTGGTGAATTGGATTGAAGCTTTTCGTTCGAAAATATGTATAAAATTTTGGTATGTCCTTTCGATCTGATTGGTTTGACTCGTGGTGATGACAAAGGTTTACCGAGCACGATGGAAATAGGAGTTAGTGATGGATTGTGATTGAGATGCAATTGTAGAATACGTATTGCCGGTTAAATAAATTTTATATGGAAATAATGACTTGTGAGTGTCTAATTTCGTGATTTTTTACTATTTAGTAAGTAACGTGGTTGAATGGAATGTTTTGAGAGGTGTTGGGGTACCTCTCAAATATAATTAAAAGGATCTAGATTAATAATGAAAATAAAATAAAAATTAGTGGGATGAGTGTAGCCTTAGAAAAAAAGTGAGAGTAAGAATATTTTCTCCAATTACAAGGACTGATAAGGTATCTTTAATGGGATTAAGAATTAGGTTCAGTGATGCTTAATTTCACCCGCGCTGCGTATAATAATAGTGTCATGTGTTCATCAGATTGGTTAAAAAATAGTTGATAAGAATTGATATAAAAGTGTACATACGTCCAACTCAAGTTTGATGATAAGTTCCCTTGTGATTTGAGTTTTGTAATGAGTACATATGGATTTTTAGTGAAGGATATGGTAAGCCGATGGAGAGGGGATTAATGATATGCCAAGATACAAGAATACATATAAATCTTTAAGGTATGAGCTAATATTGATATATAAGGGGATTGAATTACACAATTGGATTCACAATTCAATTTTTGTTTGTTTTGTAAGTCTACATTTGTAGTGGTATATTTTGTCAAGATATAAATTTTCAAGATAAGAAATGATCCTTCAGTTAGGTATTCAACATTTAAAAAGACTTTTGCGTAGTTTTGGTCAGGAATAAGTTTGTTACTTTTGATTTTTTAAAGACACAAGGAAAGGTTTCACTAAAGTGTAGGTTTAGAGTATAAGGTAAATGTCATGGGTTGATTGTTAAAGGATGGGATGAGTAAGCGAGCTAGAGAAATTAACAAGAGTCTAATACATAGGGTCGAGATATTTAGAATTTCATGATACATTGCATAGGCATTTGATCGTTAATAGAGGTTATGAAACCCCTAGGCACTATGAAAGGAGTATCTAGAGTTATTCAACCTGGATTTACATTCTTATGTGACCAACTACTTCATTCTGGTCATGGTTTAGAATATAATTCACTTTCTCCATCCGTGTGTGTTTTCGCTTTTATGGGTGAGTCCCTCGTAGTGGTTCAGGTGTACCTATCCTGTTATGTGCTCTTGATAGGGTAGGATATTTAGGCATACTTGGTTATCTCAAATGATATATTTGGTGTTTTCATGGAGATATTAAAGTATACTAGCCATTCTACACATACAATTTTGCTTATGAGAATTTATAGGAGAGTTATCATGAAAATTTACAGTTGTTTGGACTTAAGATTTATCTCATCATCGGTATCATGTTTTGACTACGCGTAGAGTATCCAATTGGTTGGTATGATACTTTTGATATGACACCTTGGATACTAATATTTTGAAGGAATTGTTGATACAACTACCGTTTCTTACCCTCACCTTCTTTTGATCATTCGAGGATGTACATGTGCACAAACAAAACATCAAGGATCCTTGATAAGGATAAAAGAGAAGTAAGGGAAAATTGGGAAAAAATTTAAAAGAAATAATTTGGTCTAAGAGAATAGTCATTATTGTATATCATTTAATTAGAATTAATTGCTAGTTTATCATTTGAAATTTTTTTTTGCTCCTTTTAATATGACATTATTATGAATAATAACAAAAAATCATATAAACAAATATGTAGCGAAACATAAATAACAATGTTTAAAATATTTAGTAAAAACAACAATCAATATCATAAGTATAAATTAATAATTGTAAAAAACATACCAGGATGCGTGACAGTAGAATAAAACAAAAAGGAAAAATTGAGTCCACAAAATGCAGTGTGTCTTCTATTCAGTGAACCACTCAAAAGGAGCAATGTATACAAAAAATTAATTGTAGAGAAGAAGAAGAAGAAGAAGAAGAAGATGATGATGATGATGAAGAAGAAGAAGAAGAAGAAGTAGTAGTAGTAGTAGTAGTTCTGAATAATATATTTAACTTAACTGTGCAGAAGAAGAAGTTCAGAAAGGCAAAGACTACTNTATATATATGTATGTATGTATGTATATATATATATATGTATGTATGTATATATATATATGTATGTATGTATATATATATATATGATTAGGGAGTGCACACTACATGTAATCATTTATTAAATGATATGTGTTTTAATACATATATGGTTATAGTTTGGGAAGAAAAAAAGAAAATCCAATAAATGTAATGTGACTTTGACCATTTAACTTTACTCTTTTTAAATGTGTACTTTCAGATGTCGAATTTAAAAATCAAGAGATAATTTATCAATTAGTTCTTGGTAATTTGACCTTCACAAACAATGTAACATCCCGTATCCAAAACAAACCAAAAATATGCTTTTCAGAAATCTGCAAGTGTAATCAACGGTTACCATCGATGGACCATAGCCTGACCCACGACCCATACTGGACATCTATAGTTTCAGTCTGAAACCCGCAAAAACTCAGCCCAACAAATTTGACTAAATGTCGAACAACGAACGTACCTACGGTCCGTAGTCTGTGTTTGTTGATCAACACCTCATTTACCCACTCTCTTACATGAACCACAATTGACCAACACAGAGCGTCATTCCATCTACGATCCATAGGTGTGACTGTAAATGGAGGTTAGCAGTCAATTAAGGGGGAAATGTGTTTTGGTAAACTTCAAATGGTCATATCTCTTAGCACAAAATGAATTGTGTCTCCTATGATATACGAAAAGATAGATAACTGAATTAGTTTTCCATAGCCACCGACCTTGCTAAAATAACACCTCCGAGTAAAAAGTTATGCCCATTTCAGTAAAGGCTTGTCAAACAGACCCAACCTATGTACTGAAACTACGGACCGTCAGTCCAGGTCGTCATTTGGTCCAATAACAATTAACTTAAGGGTCTTTATGTTTTTTTCACTTCATTTAAACCTTAAGATACATTGAGTTGACCCTAAATCATCAGATTTTAGTCAGTTTAAGCCTAGAAACATCATTAAAACTTACCTAAGTCAAATTATAAATCAAAACATAGAAAATTAGAAGCAAGAAAGGTGAAAGAGGTCAAGAACCTTAGTTCAAGAATGCAACAAGGTTCCTGCTCCGAAATCTAAGTGTTCCTCCGTGAATTTCATCACCAGGTATGTGAGATTTAACTAGCGGGTTCCTTTCCCTATTACATCCCTAGTTTTCAGTCAGGTTCATGATTTCCATATCATGATTAGACCTAGGATTTCTAGAATTTCGACAGAACTTCATGAATTTATTAGTTATATGTTCCAAATTAGATTATAATGTTATTGCTCAAATTATTGCATGAATTTCATAACCCTAGATATGTATTTCTTTAGTTCCTGAATTACACATGCTAGGTAAGATATTTAAATTACTGTAGATCTACATGCCTCAGTTATTAATGCATCATCATCACATTAATTGTTCTATTCTAAATTTGCATGTTCAGTTTTGAGCTATCCAGTATTTACAAAAACTCAATCATAATTAATTAATTACATAATTTATTGGGAGTAGCATTATACCGATTTGGACTAGGGTTGAGCATACCCAATTAGTCCCAGAGCTACTAGCCAAGTATATTGTAAGTCCTTCTGTGGAAAATCAGTTTAGTAATCACGTCAGCATGCCTTTAGACCTCTGGCAGTGTATATTGGGCCCGTTCGATGGGGCGTATATCTCGAACACCACATTTAGCTCTGGTGGTTTTGTTATCAGTTATTAGTAGCTCCCATAGTTCAGTCAGACTCTCTAATGCATTGACCATATTTACAGATCAGTTAGTATCCATTCTCAGTAGCATCCAATTATCTCAGAATTCAGTATATCATGTTCAGATTATTATACTTGCATTATGCTTATTCATTTATGTTCTAATTCTGCTATACTCTATCCTACATGCTCAGTAGCTTCAAGTAATGACACATACGTGCGCTACATCTTCTCGTGATGCAGGTTCAGGTTGTTAACATCCATATCGCACTTAGACTAATTTTTGATCTCCAGTTCAGCACATTCAGTGGTGACTCCTCATCCTCCGAGGAAAATACTCACGAGCTTATTTTCAGTCTTTTAGCCATTTAGTTTAAGTTTTGCTAGACTTAGCTAGGGCACGTCCCAACATTTCTTATCAGTTTAGAGGCTGATTTCAAACATTGTTAGTTTCAGCTTAGTATTGAGTTAATAACTTCTTTGTATTAAACTCATCATTATATAAAATATTTAAGCTATAGTATATGGATATTCCCCATCTTTTCAGTTTAAATTATGATTTATATTTCATATTCAGTTTTTTATCTTTAATATGCTCATGATCATGCCAGCAAGGTTAGATTGGGATCACTTGTGGTCCTAGGTTCCGTGTCCGCGTCTCGGGGGTAGCTCGAGGCGTGACAAAACTTGGTATTAGAGCGCTAATTTTAAGAGTCCTAGGATGTATAAAAAGACGCACTATGTAGATTCCTTTTAATGGGTGTGAAGTGTGCCACATCTAATGAGATGGAAGCTATAAAGTGTTTTAGGAAAAACTTCACTGTCTTGTTACTCTTATCGTGCATAAGGTATGATGTTATTCTATACTAACTTAACGTTCTATGTTTCAGATCATGCCTCCTGGTAGAGCTAATACTAGGAATGCGAATGCAAGAAATGCAAACATAGCTCCTCCAATCCCAGATCAGGAAGTCTCCAATGCTGAGTTCATGAATTCCATACAAATGTTAGCTCTGAGTTTGACCAACCAGAACAATCGGGTTCATGCTTCTGTGAATGCTTTGGTGAATTAGCAGCATCAAGGGTCTGTGACTTTTTTAGGATGAATCCGCCTGAGTTGTTTGGATCGCAAATCAATGAGGATCCCCAAAATATCTTAAATGAGATCAAGAAGATCTTCGAGGTGATGCAGGTTTTTGGGAATGATCGGGTTGAGTTGGCATCACACCAGCTGAAAGATGTGGCTCATATCAGGTACACTCAGTGGAAGGAGAATAGGGGTGCAAATGTAGCTCTATTACTTGGGATTGCTTTAGTGAGACCTCTTTGGACAAGTATTTCCCATAAAGTTGAGAGATTAGGAATTCATGAACTTAAGGCAGGGAAACATGACGGTCCAAGAGTATGGGATCAAGTTTAACCAACTCTCCAGGTATGCTCCTCACATGAATACTGACTCCAAGGCTCAGATGAATAATTGTATGGAGTGTACGATTTGGTAAAAACTGAGTGCATAAATGATATGTTACTAGGAGATATGAACATATCTAGGCATATGACTCATGCTCAGCAGGTTAAGGGTGATAAGCTTCGAGAAAAGGCCAATGAGAATAAGAAGGCTAGGAATGGGAACTATGACTATTCTCAGCAGAAATAGGGTGGTGAAAATCGCTCGCACATTCAGCAGAACTTTTTAGCTCCAGCCCCTATGTCAGCTTGTGTTCCATCATCCAAGAACAGATATGACCAGAAGGGTCTATGTCTCAGGGAAGTGTTTCAGGCACCAAGGCTTACCCCACTTGTCCTAAGTGTTGTAAGAACTATTCGGGAGAGTGTCTCGCAGGAAAAGAAGGATGCTTTGGGTGGGGCCAGTCTGGTCAGAGGTTGAGAGATTGTCCTTCTAGACAGGGTCAAGGAGGTGGTAATGGTTGAGCTCAGTATACATCTTCAGAAGCACCAGAAAGTCGCCTAACTCAGCAGATAGCTCATCTGGTACAGGTGGCAGTCAGCGCCAGAATAGGTTGTATGCTCTTCAGGCTCGTTAGGATCAGGAAGGTTCTCCTGATGTAGTTACTAGTACGCTATAAGTCTTTGACCTTGATGTTTATGCATTGTTAGATTTAGGGGCGACTATTTCCTCTGTAACTCCTGACATAACAGTCTAATTCAATGTTAGTCCAGAAACTCTCTAAGAACCTTTTTCAGTCTCTACTTCAGTTGGTGAACCAATTATAACTAGACAGGTATACAGAAATTGCCCTGTCACAGTATATCAGAAAGTTACTTCAGCAGATGTTGTAAAGTTAGAAATGGTAGACATCGATGTAATTCTAGGCATGGATTTGTTACATTCCTATTATGCCTAAGTCGATTGTAGAACTAGGATTTTTCGTTTTAAGTTTCTAGAAGAACCAATCTTAGAATAGAAGGGTAGTAGCTTAGCGCCTATGGGTCGATTCATTTCTTACATTAAGTCTATAAAGATGATCTCTAAGGGTTATCTCTATCATCTAGTTTGGGTTAAAGATTCCATATCTGAAACCACAACTCTTGAGTTTGTTCTAGTAATCAATGAGTTTCCAAAAGTGTTTCCAGAAGATCTTCCCGTACTTCCTCCCGAAAGGGAAATCAACTTTGGAATTGATCTTTTTCCAGATACCCAACCTTTTTCTATTCCTCCTTACAGAGTGGCTCCAGCATAGTTTAATGAATTGAAAGAGCAGTTGAAGATAAGGTCTTCATCAAACCTAGTATTTCACCATAGGATGCACTAGATTTGTTCGTAAAGAAGAAAGATGGTTCTCTCAGAATGTGCATAGACTATAGATAGTTGAAAAAGGTCACAATCAAGAATAAGTATCTCATCCCCAGGAGTGATAATTATTTTACCAAATTCAGGGTGCTAGTCATTTCTCAAAGATAGACCTCAGATCGGGTTATCATCAACTTAGAGTTAGAGATAGTGGCATTTCAAAAAAAGCCTTGAGAACTCGGTATGGTCATTATGAATTTGTAGTTATGTTGTTTGGACTAACCAATAACCCTACAACTTTCATGGATTTTATGAACGGGGTGTTCAGACAATACTTGAACTTGTTTGTTATCGTATTTATTGATGATATCCTCATTTACTCTAGGAATGAGGAAGAACATGTGAGTCATCTGAGAGTTGTTCTACATACTCTTATGGATCCCAGTTATTTCCTAAGTTTAGCAAATGTGAGTTCTTCTTGCAATCTGTTGCTTTCCTTGGTCACATTGTATCTAGCCGGAGTATCCGAGTGGATTCACAGAATATAGAAGCAGTGAAATAATGGCCCAGACCTACCTATGCTAAAGAAATAAGAAGTTTCTTGGGTATAGAGGGTTTTTATAGAAGGTTCTTTCAAGGATTATAATCCATAGCCTCACCATTGACTAGATTAACTCAAAAAATGGTCAAGTTTCAATGGACAGATGATTGTGAGAAAAGCTTTGCAGAATTGAAAACAAGATTGACTACAACTACTTTCTTGATTCTACCATAGGCTTCACATGGTTATGTAATCTATTGTGATGCATCCAGAGTTGGCCTAGGTTGTCTGTTGATGCAGCGGGATAAGGTTATAGAGTATGCCTCTAGACAACTTAAGGTTCATGAGAAGAACTATCCAACCCATGAACTCGAGCTTGCAGCAGTGGTGTTTTCACTCAAAATATGGAGACACTACTTGTATGGTTTTCATTAAGATGTGATCACTGATCATAAGAGCCTTCAGTATGTGTTCACCCAGAAAGAGTTGAATCTTCGTTAGAGGAGATAGCCTGAGTTCCGTAAGGATTACGATATGAGTGTGCATTATCATCCTGGTAAGACGAATGTAGTAGCAGATGCTCTTAGAAGATTATATAAGGGTAGTGTAGACCATGTAGAGGAAGACAAAGGAAATAGTGAATGATGTTCATAGGCTTGCTCGCTTGGGAGTTTGCCTTATGGGCATATCAGACAGTGGTGAAATAGTTCAGAATGGGAAAATCTTCTTTGGTAGAGGAGGTTAAGGAAAATAAAGACAATAATCCAATATTGCTTGAACTTAAGGGTGAAGTCCACAATCAGAGAGTGTAGGTTTTCTCCCAAGGGGGAGATGGTGTACTTCACTACTAGGGTAGATTCTGTGTTCTTGGTGTGAGCAAGTTGAGAAAGCATATCGTTGCTGAAGCCCTTATCTCCAGATGTTCTATTCATCCAGGTGCCACTAAGATGTACCGCGATCTGTGGGAAGTCTATTAGTGGAATGACATGAAGAGGGATATAGCAGATTTTGTGAGTAAGTGCCCCAATTGCCAGCAAGTCAAGGTAGAACATGAGAAACCAGGAGGTATCACTCAATAGATCGATATTACTACTTGGAAGTGGGATGTGATTAATATGTATTTCATCAAAGGTTTACCTCGTATTCGCAGACAACATGACTCCATTTTGGTCATTGTTGTCAGGATGACTAAGTCTTCTCGCTTTCGGGCGGTAAAGACTACAAATTCCACAGAGACTATGACAAACTTTACATTAATGAAATTGTTAGGTTACATGGGGTTCCTTTTTCTATAATCTCAGATAGAGGTCCTCTATTTACCTTTCATTTCTTGAAGTCATTTCAGAAGGGTCTCGGTACTCAAGTTAACCTTAGCACAACATTTCAACTACATATGATGGGCAGGCAGATCGTACAATTCAGGCCCTAGAGGATATGTTGAGATCTTGTGTGATCGATTTCAAGGGTATTTGGTATGATCACCTTCCTCTGATTGAGTTCACCTACAATAATAACTACCATTCCAACATTCAGATAGCCCCTTATGATGATTTGTATCGGCATAGATGTAGATCTCATGTTGGTTGGTTTAAAGATGGTGAAGATTCTTTAATAGGGCCAAATTAAGTCCTTTATGCTATGGAGAAAGTGCAACTCCTTAGAGATAGACTTAAGACAACCCAGAGTCGTCAGAAATCTTATGCAGATGTAAGGAGAAGGGAACTAAAGTTCTATGTTGATGACTGAGTTTTTCTGAAAAATGTAACCTATGAAAGGGGTGATGAGATTTGGCAAGAAAGGGAAGCTCAGTCCTAGATATGTAGGCCCTTACAAGATATTGAAAAGGATTGACAAGGTGGTATATAAGTTAGAGTTACCAGAAGATTTAGCAGCAGTGCATCCGGTCTTCCACATCTCGCTCTTGAAGAAGTGTGTGGGTGACCCAACCTTTGTAGTGAAATTAGAGAGTGTGACAGTGAAAGATTCTTGACCGTTAGATTAGAAGGTTGAGAGATAAAGAAGTCGCTTCAGTCAAGGTTTTGTGGAGGAGTCAGTCCGTAGAGGGAGATACTTGGGAAAAAGAAGTAGCCACGAAAGCCATGTATACTCACCTCTTTCCTTCCGATCCCACTCCAGCTTGAGGTAATAGTTTCTCTTCAGTTTTCTAGTCATTCATGCATGAATTCAGTCATAGAATCATGTTCCCTCCATTTGTACTTGCATTTTCAACGTATTTGCATATTCTCATAACTAAATTCAGTCAGTAACTCCGTTCTCAGTGTTTAGTAGTAGAGATTGCAACTCTCTCCCTCTATTTAAGCTAGTTTAGTCTTCATTCGAAGACGAATGTTCCCAAAGGGGAGATGATCTAATACTCCGTATCAAAACCACGCCAAATATTGGCTTTTTAGAAATCTGCAGGTGCAATCAACGGTTACCATCGATGGACCATAGCATAACCCACGATCCGTACTGCACATCTGTCGTTTGAGTCTGAAGCCCAGAAAATATGACAAAGTGTCAAACGACGGATGTACCTACGGTCCGTAGTCTTTGTCCGTCGATCAAACCCCATTTACCAACTCTGACATGAACCACGATTGGCCAGCAAGACCGTCTTTCAATCTATTGTCTGTACATCTGTCCGTACGTGGTGGATAGTAGTCAATTAGGGGGGAAATGATGTTGGGTCAATTTCAAATGGTCATAATCTTAGCACAAAATGAATTTTCTGTCACATGACATACCAAAAGATAGATAATTGAATTAGGTTTCCATAGCTACAGACCTTGCTAAAACCAGACCTTCGAGTAAAACGTTATGCTCGTTTTAGTAAAGGGCTGTCGAACAGACCCAACATATGGACTCAAACAGTAGTTCGTTGATTGAATGACGGTCCGTCAGTCCAGGTGGTCGTTTGGTCCGATATAAATTAACTCGGGGTTTTTTGGTCTTTTCCCACTGTGTTTAAACCCTAAGATATGTCGTTTCGACCCTAAATCGTTAGATTTTAGTCAGTTTAAGCCTAGAAATATAACTAAAACTTACCTAAGTCAAATCATTAATCAAAACATAGAAAATTAGAAGCAAGAAAGGAGAAAGAGGTCAAAAACCCTAGTTGAAGAATGCAGCAAGGTTCCCGCAGTTCCAGCCCCAAAATCTAAGTGATCCTTCGTGAATTTCGTCACTGGGTTTGTGGGATTTCACAAGCGGGTTTCTTTCATCCATTAGATCCCTAGTTTTCAGTAAGATTGTTGATTTACATATCATAATTAGACCTAGGGTTTCTAGAATTTCGACAGAACATCATGAATTTATTAGTTATATGTTCCAATTCAGATTATCATGTTATTACTCTAATTATTGCATGAATATCAGAAACCTAGCTATGTATTTCTTTACTTCTTGAATAACACATTCTAGGTAAGATATTTCAATTAGTTAAGATATACATGCCTCAGTTATTATTGCATCATTATCACATTAATTGTTGCATTCTAAGTTTGCATATTCAGTTTTTAGCTATCCAGTATTTACAGAAACTCAGTCATAATCAGTTAATTACATAATTCATTGGGTGTAGCATTATACTGAGTGGGACTAGGGTTCAGCATTCCCAATTAGTCCCAAAACTACTAGCCAAGTAGGTTGTAAGTCCCCTCTGTGGAAAATTAGTTTAGTGATCACGCCTGCATGCTTTTATACCTCTTGTAGGGTATATTAAGTCAGTTCAATGGGGCGTATACATCGGAATCCACATTTAGCTCATGTGGTTTTATTATCGATTATTAGTAACTCCCATAGTTCAAGTCACACTCTCTAATGCATTGACCATATTTACAGATCAGTTAGTATTCAGTCTCAGCATGTTATAAATTTGGTCATTTCATGCAATTAGCTCAGAATTCAGTATATCATGTTCAGATTATTATACTTTCTTTTGTGCTTGTTCAGTTATGTTTTATTTTAGCTTTACTCTATCCTACATGCTTAGTAGCTTCAAGTACTGACATATACGTGCGCTACATCTTCTCGTTATGTAGGTTCAGGTTGTCAACATCCAGATCGCGCTAAGATTGATTTTTGATATCCAGTTCAGCAAATTCAGAGGTTAGTCCTCATTCTCTGAGGATAATACTCATGAGTTTCTTTTCATCCTTTTTGTCATTTAGTTTCAGTCTGTTCTAGAATAAGTTGGGGAATGTCTTAGCATTTCTAATTAGTTTAGAGACTAATTTCAAACATAGTTATTTCAGCTTGGTATTGAGTTAATACCTTTTTTGTATTTAACTCACCATTATATCAAATATTTCAGCTATATAGTATATGATTATTTCCCATATTTTCAGTTTAAATTATGATTTAGCTTCCGCATTAAGTTTATTATCTTTAGTATGCTAATGATCATGCCAACAGGGTAAGCTTGGGATACTTGTGGTCCTAGGTTCTATGTCCGCGCCCCAGGGATTGCTCGGGGCATGACAAACAAGGTGATCAAAAGTTCATCTAATCAGCCAATTAACTATTAAGATTTGTTCCCTTTAGTCCATATTAACTGAATCGTCATAAGTTTTATTTATAGTTAAAATTAAGTGATTTTTTCAAAGTTATTTGTTAATTGGGTTTTTTCTCTTCACATTTATCCTTTCTTTCAATGATGTTGTTAACTACTTCACATTTTTAGGAGAATACATTAGCAATTTTAATAAAAATAATTTAAAATAACCTTTAATATTTGTCCTTATTATTTTTCTTATATAGGAGTGTTATATGCCAAAAATTCACTAAATATAGACGAGAGGAAGTACCATTCATTTTCCCAATATATTTATAACATATTAAACATATTATATTCAAAATAGGATATAGTAAAGTTAGGGAAAAGTTACAAGTACCCCACCCTGCTAATCTATGAACCAAATCTCAGTGACACACCTTAACTAAACTAAGGTCCTATTACCCAGAACACATTTTTAAAAATAAATATATACACCTTTTTCACATACATGTAATCCAAATATCTCGCACGTACCTCAACTGCATGGAGTCAGGCAGTGTGCCATGTAAGACAAAAGTTGTACCAAATTACAAACAAAAATTAGTTTGAGTGGGTGGGTGGGGGGTAGGACATTTGTTTAGTTAAGGTGTGTCTCTGATATTTATGTCATAGTCTAGGGGGCTTATGCCTTATCCCAGTAAAATTATGCTTTTATTTATTTCACATTAAGGAATATGATAGCTGTGCACCAACTCAGACATGAAGAGTCTAAAACTTCATAAATAATATAAAAAATACTTACTATAGCCTTTGCATTCCACAAGGTTTTACGGTTTTGATTTCCCTTTTTACTTTTCTTTTTAATTTTAAACTTTTCATCTTCATCTAGGATTACCAAGAGACCTAGTTTATTCAAGTCCTTAATCTTCTCATGTATATACTCAAATTCAATCAAAGCTTCTCATGTTAATTGATATACACATCCTCACTATATATGCTAATGATTTATACTATGTTTTTTTTTCTTAAAGTGGGTAAATATTCTCATTTATGTCATAAGAATTTTTATTGTGTTTTTTAATCTATGTTAATTTCATGTTCTCCTTTATTGTATCGATGATATCAAATTCTTATCCATCACCCTTCGTTTCCACAGTTCCAGGAAGGCGCTGACCATCTTACTCAAAAAGGGCTACCTCATAAAAAGTTGCCTACTTATGTTAGAGTTAATACTACCTAGTATGGAGCATTCTAGGCTCTCCCAAATTAATAGCTAGCTTTTGCAGTGTGGAATAATGAATGTTTAGAGTCCCCAAAATTTATATAAGAAAGTTATTGTTTTTCTTAGGAAATCGATAACTTTTTAGTCGAGTTAGGTGCAAATCTTCATTATAATCTTTATATAATTATAGTGCTAACTACTGCTAACAACCTATTCTAAATGGAATTGTCTTATGTAAATACTACTTAATAAGTTTCATAAAATATATAGGCTAAGTTAATTGTTTATTTTTAAATTAGTGAGAGAGTAAATTCAATAATAGTGTTAACTACTGAAAATAATTAACTATTTAGCCGTTGTGAGTGTTAGAGTTTTTTATTCTTATAAAATATTTTTCAATAGACTTTAAATGAGTATTTTGGAATATTCATAACTACATTTGTGAATTTAATGGGGTAATTTTTATAATTATTTTAGTGGTTAAGGAAAATAAATGTAAACTTAATAGTGGGTTACTTTCACACTTTTATAGATTCTTTTATGTAATAATTAGGGAGTAAATATTTTTTAGAAAAAATAAGGGTCTTTCTGCTGGTACGTTTCTTCATAAATTACAATCCAATTTTGGAACAAATATTGTACTACTATAACATCGAGTGGATGGAATGGATGTATCTTTTAGTTGGTAATTGATCGTTATGATTAAATTAGGAAGGGAAATTTGGCAATGTTTAAATTGTATATTATAATTTTGAACTTTGGCTGTACGTTCTTTGAAAATATTAGAGGGCAAACGTTAGACCGTTATTGGCTAATATTGATAAAGTTTGAGGTTATTGGTTAGGTTAGCATGACTTACTATCTAGATATATGTTATTGGCTAGAGAATGATTATAAATTGTTTAAATTTTATTTCTGAAAAGCTTAAGGACATAGTATGATTCTCTGTTGTAAAGATTGATTATTATGGGAAAAAATCGTGTGTAAATAATAATTTAATAACGATGATTAATTGAGGGTTATGCGATATTATTAGTTACTATGTGGAGTAGATAGTCGATCTTGCTTCTTCAATTTTACTTCCTTGTGGATTGAAGTTAATGATTTCTTAGTTAGTTTCGATGTAATAGATTTTTGTTATGGTGCTAGGTTTCGATAGAAGTTTTCATATATTGATATATCTAATTAAAATTTAGGTGTATTAATGTACTATATAAATATAATTAGATTAATTTATTGAGAGGAAATAAGACTTAACTCTAGACTTGCTATTTGAGAAATACTAAACTTGATACATTAGTTGGTATAAAATTTTAGGAATTTGGTTATTGTAATATGATTGTCTATGGATTGGTTTGCTGATATATTATTCATAATTGATACAATAGAGACATTCTAAGGCATTGAGTAAAGGAAACACACGGGGGAAGTAGCTTGCTTGACTTCAATTCATTCGTGGAGGTAGGTTATAGTCTATTCTATTTGATAAAAGGACTCTTAATAGTGATTGTAAGCAATTGAGTGATATTGTGAGTTCCCGATTTACTTGATTCTTTGATTATTCTGAAATCCTGAGACCGTCAAATTAATAGTCTTGATACCTATCCATCGAAGTGATGTTTTGAATAAACCAGGCTTGATAAAATATTGTTAATGTAGTAAAAAGTGGGGATAATAAATGATAATTTTACAATATTAATAGCTCTGGGTGTCACATTCCGACACGATTTTATTGATCAAAGTGTAACATTCCGACATATTATTATGGATCAGAGTGTCACATTCTGACACGATATTATGGATCGAAGTATCATGTTCCGACACGGTATTATTTGATAGGAGTGTCTTGTTACGACACGGTATAATTGGATAGGAGTGTCACATTCTGAATGGTAAAATTAAAGGAAAAAGATATTGAATTAAGTGAATGTACTCAATCTCAAATAACCCATTTCTCAAATGAGTGTGGTGTGGAGTCATGAGTCCCCATATGTGTGCTTGATATTGTGATTTATTGTGTACTTACTTTAGTATTTTTGTCACTGGTTCATGTTATTTGATGCTTGCCACCTACTAAGTGCCATATTTGACTTTATACTACTATTCATTTTATATTAGTTTTTATTTTGGGTTGGCCGATGATACTTACTCAATAAATGTTGCTCCTTACTATGCCCTTCTTGTCTTTTCCATTTATGGAGTGCAGCGACTGTACTGGTGTCTTTGACTTGCCCTCAGCCCTAGCTAGTCACCAGCATATCAGTTTCCAGGTTGAGCTACTTATTAAAGCTCGTTTAAGATTCTCTCGGTCATGACATGATGTCATTAGATTTGGGACTTAAACTATTTTATTAATATATTCTGGTGTCTTCAACACTCTTAGACTTAGTATTTGAAGATTAGATTCCCTTAATGTGATGACTTTAAGGTTTTGAAAATTACATGTAGTAGACTTTAATGTATTTGTGTTTCTTAGACTAATAAGATTTAATCATTCGCATTATCATTAGTATTTCATAAGTTGAATGACAAATATATGTTTGGGTTTGATTAATTGGTTCTCTCACATAGGAGTTTAAGTGTGGGTTCCACTCATGACTCGTTTTGGGTCGTGACACTAACAAACATTTCTATAAAATAGGGGTGAAGTAAATTAAAAACATAACATTAATGAATTGAAACAAAAAATGAGTTGTATAATTTTTGATAGAGGTTGTTTGTGCATTTCTGATAGGAGATTTCTTATTTTTATTCTTCTTCATGAACTAATGAAAACCTTAAATTTTTAACCAGTTAAAAGGATTTAAGACCAATAATAGGATTGGCTTGTTGTGGGGATCTACTAAAAAGAAGACTTCAAGGCCACAATTTATTTGATGGCACGAGTAATTGTTAGGCCTAAAAAGATGTGAATGAAATTGAAGAGTTGTAGCTTTTATAAAGAATTTTGACATTTCTTAAGGGTTGCGACTTTTCTGAAGTGTTGACACTTGGATGAAAAGTTATGAATTTTCTGTAAGGTTGTGATTTTTTGGAAGGGTTGTGCGTTTTTCGATAAGTCACAACAAGAAGCCATTCACACTATCATCTATTCTCTATAAATAGATGGGTTTCCCTTATTTTTCAATAACAAAATTTTTGAACTTTTTTTTTTCTAGTAAATATAGTGTTCTAAGTGAATTTTACTGTTTGCTGACACCGTAGTTTTAAGTATTAATACACCGGTGAGTAACATTATTATATTATGAAAGGATATATTCCATCAACCTTGAGTACTTGAGGGGACTAATTTTCTTAAGAAAACATTTTGCATTAAGTGGGGTCAATATTTTTTCTGAGAAAATATTTTGATTGTTAAATTTAATTTGTTGCATATTCTATTTTCTTTATGGTTTTAAGTTTCTAGTTTTTAAAATATACTTTAAATTTTGTTATTTCTTACCAAGTTCTTCAAAAGTATTTTTTTAAGTATCATAGTACTATTTTCAAACCAAAGGTGGCATTGAAGTTTAGGTGTTTATGTCAAGCATGTTGTATTGTAAACAAAAATTCTACTGATCAGCCTTGATGTCTCCCTGGGAGGACAGTGTTTTTTATCATGCGGGATGGTCTAACATTTATCTTCATCTGAAGCATAACTTCTTCAGATCAAACATTA
This sequence comes from Solanum pennellii, assembly GCF_001406875.1. NCBI lineage: Eukaryota > Viridiplantae > Streptophyta > Magnoliopsida > Solanales > Solanaceae > Solanum > Solanum pennellii. The sequence goes on from NC_028645.1 coordinate 65,882,305, forward strand.
GCTATTTTGTTATCCTGGAGAATATACCCAACTTTTTGGTTTTCCCATTTAGCTATTTTTTTCTCCAATATTTTATAGCCAAAAGTGTTTGCTTTCTATTGTGGTTTTCTGACGTTTCCCTATGTTTATGGTTTCATTCTTCTATTGGAATCAACATAGTTAGATATTTCCAGCTAAATGTCTGCCAAGGAATCAGTGAAATTGGGCTTGAACTTTATCATGTTTCTGAGTGTGACTCTGGCGAAGGCTTACCATATGCTCCTGTAGATTTTCCAAATGTTGGTGATAAGTGGGTTTGGCAGGTAGGGAAAAGATTTTCAAGTTCAGGCACATTTAGAGATAGATATTTGTATCTTCCGAAACATTTTAAGTCTCCAAAAGGGTGACAGAAATATGCTTTAGAAGTAAGATTTTTGTTTAAAAGTATCTCCGGTCTGAGTATCCTAACATGGATATAAAACAGTTTTTTGCCTCATTTTGTTGGATGATTCCTTCGAAGAAGTCGCCAAGCTCGAAAGGTTAGCTTTTTGGTATATAGCATGTAGATATTTATTCAGTTGTTTGCGTCAATTAAAAAAAACACTTAACACATCTTTTTATTGAACTGATACAATTTTTTTCTTTTTAATCAAATATTTGATTTTTACTCAGATATGATAGATAGGACTACATCTTTAGGGACAGAAATGCAGTGTTTAATGTCTAATTTTCCAATAAGAGCCATTACTTGTAAGGATGGTAACGAAATTTGTAGCAGTTTAGCAAAAGAAAATCCTTTTCCGGCCAGGGTTTGTGATATTTGTTGCAGTGAACCTAGTTTTTGTTGATGTTTTTGCTGTATCCTTCGCTGCAAAACGATTAGTTCAGACGATGATGGGTACAATTATGTTCGGTGTGAAGAAACAATAGATTAATACATGTGGACATGTTTCCCATCTAGACTGTGCTCTACGAGCTTACATGGTTGGTAATGTTGGAGGAAGCATCAATTTGTATGCACAATATTTATGTCGATACTGTTATTCAAGGATAGATTTGTTTCAACATGCTCTGAAGGTTATAAAAACCTGCACAGTTGTTTCTTCTGGTGCTGACATTGAAAAGATTTTGAATGTTGGCATTTCTATTTTGCGTCGCACACAAAAAATAAGTGGAAAAGAGTTGTTGCATCATATTTTATCAATCAACGCAAAGGTATAGCTAATTGATGAATTGTACTTTTTTCCTTATGATGCTATCTGTTTTCCTTTTGAGGTTAACAGTTACCAGAATGACTAATTTGGTAATAATATCAGCTTACAAAAGGATTTTTCATTCAAGATGCATTCAAAAGGAAGGTTGTGTAGAACTGGTAACTTCTCTCCCCTCTCATCGTCTTGTTTGTGTTGATAAGTTACTTCGACTTGAATATCTGTATCTGAGCAAGACATTTCAATATCTGTAAATGTTGTTTTCTTTCTATAATTATTGTTTATTTCAGGACATAAATATATACATTTGTTGATTTTTTTCAAGTTAACTACCCTACAGTTTAGATGATTAGATTATAAAAAACATAATATATAAGGTGTAAACAGATAAAAGACACAATTAATAAAAATATTGTTTTACTTATTCGAATCACCAATGTCACCCTAATTGAGTTCCCTTGTTTTCCTTAGAGCTTAAATATTTCCAATTAGATAAATAGCCTATTTTTAACTCCTTGACATGAATGATTAAAGTTCACTTGTTGGTAACATCCTCTACTCGTATATTTTTCTAATCTATCCTTTTCTTTTCTTTTCACTAGTTAGATCTATTAAATTCAATGTTTTTACAATATGAAATAGTAAAGCTACGATAAGTGTGTGCTAGCTTTTTTCCATCATTGGAAAAGTCCTACTTCCGTGATTCTGATAGGGTGTGCTTTCCTTCTAGTAGGTTGCTTGCTCGTCTTGATTTCATTTTTACGCGAGTCAATCTCCTCGATTCTGGTACATTCGTTTAAAAATCTTCCCTCATTCTGGTAGTGTGAGACTTCCATCCTTGTTTAGATTTATGCTTTCTTTTCACAGATTTTGGATGTATCTCTTTTTTTTTTCATGCATAGATCATTTAATATTAGTGTCATGATTACAACACATAGTTAATAGAGCTAACAATAAGTGTTATATCATTCTGCCTTAAGCAATACTACTAAGATTTACTTGAGCGTATCAATAGGGCTTTTATATCAAGATATTGTTGTGATTGTGCTTGTGATTCATCTTACTAGTCTTGAAGTGAAACGATATGCCAGTTTAAACTGATCAATGGTGAGAAATGACTACGTTGTAGGAAAAACTCTTCCTCTTGAATTAGATTCCTTATGCATTTACATTATTCGCGCCGTTCCTTATAAATTTGTTGCACTTGTCACGACCCAAAACGAGCCGCGAGTGGCACCCACACTTATCTTCCTATGTGAGCGAACCAACAAATCTAAACCCCACGTTTACCAGTATATAAATTTTGAATAACAAAATATAATGCGGAAGACCAAAACTCATTAATATAACCAATTAAATAAACTTCTAAAATATAATACTTATCATCCCCAAAATCTGGAAGTCATCACATCAAGAACATCTATCCTCAAATTACTAAGTCTAAGAGTAGTTAAGAAACTAAAATAAGTA
>NC_028645.1:65885365-65886632 GCF_001406875.1 Solanum pennellii
TAAACCATAACCTACCTCCACCGAAGAATCGTGATCAAGCAAGCTATCTCCCCAATGCCTTTTGCTTTCCTCTTCGTTCTCTCTCTCGCACGTTCGTTCCCCCCTTTCTGTCTTTTTCTTTTTCTTCTCCAGATTCTTTTTCTTTTACCCTAATTATCATATAATTCATTATGATAAAAGTAACCCATTATTTATTCCAAGGTTATCTCCTTTAACCCTCCAAGTAAATAAATTATTAAACTTACCCCACTAATTTCATAAAGTTTGTAAGGAATAGTCCAAAACACCCCTTTAAAACCTTTAGCAGAAATCCGACCCAGTTGGGGTTACGCAACCTGTGACGGTCCGTCGTACCTACGACGGTCCGTCCTGCAGTTCCGTCGTGAAGTTCAGAGAGTTAAATTCAGTAAAGGTTTTGTGACGGTCTGTCGTACCTACGACGGTCCGTCCTGCAGTTCGGTCGTGAAGTTCAGAGAGTCTATTCTCAGTACCCAGATTTCAGAGTTTAAGTGTTTTGGAACGAAGGCCCTCGACGGTTCGTCGTGCCTATGACGGTTCGTCCTACTTGTCGTCGAGGGTAATGAGAAAAGTAGCAGAAGAAAAATTCACAAGTATGGGACGACGGAATCCATCACGGGCCGTCGTGACCATGACGGTCCGTCGCGTGGTCCGTCGACCCAGTCAGTTTTTATCAAAATAATCTTACTGCTCGAATCGACTAAACAGGTCGTTACAAAAGATATAAATTTACCCATCGTTCGTCCCCGAACGATCACAGGAAGAAAACAAGGGCGAGAAAGAGTACCTGAATCTGTAAAAAGGTGTGGATATCTTTCTTGCATATCCGCCTCATTCTCCCAAGTAGACTCTTCAACTGGCCGATTCTTCCACTGAACCTTGATAGATGCAATCTCCTTTGATCTCAACTTGCGGACTTCTCTAGCCAGAATAGCAACCAGCTCCACCTCATAAGACAAATTCTCATCAAGAAGAACTGAATCCCAACGAATAATGTAGTTTCAAACCCATGGTACTTTTTCAGCATAGACACATGAAATACCGGGTGCACTCCTGAGAGTCCTGGAGGCAATGCCAATTCATAAGCCACCTCTCCCACGCGCTTCAAAACATCAAATGGCCCAATATACCTTGGACTAAGTTTACCTCGCTTACCAAACCGCATCACTCTTTTCATGGGTGAAACCTTCAGCAAGACGTGTTCACCCTCCATAAAATCCAAGTCCCTAACCTTTCGATCTGCATATTC
>NC_028645.1:65890342-65890764 GCF_001406875.1 Solanum pennellii
TACTTGTTCTTAATAGTTACCTTATTCAGCTGCCTGTAGTCTATGCACATCCGAAGGCTTCCATCCTTCTTTTTCACAAATAAAACAGGAGCGCCCCAAGGGGATGCACTTGGTCTAATAAAACCTTTACTTAACAACTCCTGAAGTTGGTCCTTTAACTCCCTTAACTCAGCTGGAGCCATTTTATATGGAGAGATGGAAATGGGGCGAGTACCCGGCTCAAGATCAATACAAAAATCAATATCCCTATCCGGTGGAGACATTACTAAGAATTCGTAATGCCCATACCTGGTTCGAAAAGCAGTCTTTGGCACATCCGCTTCCCGTATTTTCAATTGATGATAACCGGATCTCTGGTCAATTTTAGAGAAGACACAAGCACCTTGTAACTGATCGAACAAATCATCAATTCGAGGAATAGG
>NC_028645.1:65895628-65935381 GCF_001406875.1 Solanum pennellii
ACCCTAATTATCATATAATTCATTATGATAAATGTAACCCATTATTTATTCCAAGGTTATCTCCTTTAACCCTCCAAGTAAATAAATTATTAAACTTAACCCACTAATTTCATAAAGTTTGTCATGAATAGTCCGAAACACCCCTTTAAAACCTTTAGCAGAATTTCGACCCAGTTGGGGTTACGCAACCTGTGACGGTCCGTTGTACCTACGACGGTCCGTCCTGCAGTTTCGTCGTGAAGTTCAGAGAGTTAAATTCAGTAAAGGTTTTGTGACGGTCCGTCGTACCTACGGCGGTCCGTCCTGCAGTTCCGTCGTGAAGTTCAGAGAGTCGATTCTCAGTACCCAGATTTCAGAGTTTAAGTGTTTTGGAACGAAGGCCCTTGACGGTCCGTCGTGCCTATGACGGTTCGTCCTACTTGTCGTTGAGGGTAATGAGAAAAGTAGCAGAAGAAAAATTCACAAGTATGGGACGACGGAATCCATCACGGGCCGTCGTGACCATGACGGTCCGTCGCGTGGTCCGTCGACCCAGTCAGTTTTTATCAAAATAATCTTACTGCTCGAATCGACTAAACAGGTCGTTATTCCTTTTACTCAGTTAGCTTACCAACTGAGCACTTGTTGGTTGTTCTTACAACTACTTCGAAATCACTTTTAATGCAGATTCTAGTTAGGGTACTCCTCGCGGTGGCTGATCATTTCTAATTTTGAAGATCTTTTTGGAGTGGTGGTGAAATCTTATTTTTGGATCACCATTAGATGCATGTGATATTTTCAGTCCTTATTTCTTATCAGAGACTTATGATGTGTTTCATACTTTAAAGTTGTACTAGGTGATCTTTATACTTATGCTACCAGGTTTTTGGATATTCTTTGTTGTTCTATTCTTTTCATTTGTGGCCTGACCACCCTTTTGGAGTCTCATTTATATGTGTTATTTTAGGCTTACACATTTTTTTGGTTGGGGTCGGTGGGGGGGTGGTTGGAGTGCCTTTCATCATAACCTCGACTTTTGGATCTTGAAACAATGTGTATCAATACTACAGGGGACATATTTAAAGAGACGCGAACACTATTATCTCCAATACCACCTTTTATTATTAGAGCAATCTTGTACTGTTTATTTAAAGTAGAACAAATACAAAAACTCCATTACACTATATGTTTATTTTAATTCTCATATCTAACTATTCCTCACTTTCAATAGGATGCAAATAGTGCCAATAAAATATGAAATATTAAATGCTCAATAAATGCAGGCAGAGGTGTTCATGGATTGGTTATTAATGAAAAAATAAAATAACACCAAATTAATCAATTTTAATATTAGTAAAACCAAACCAAATTCATATCGATCACCCTTCGTGTTCACAGTACCACGAAGGCAATGACCACCCAACTCAAAAAGGGCTACCTCAAAAAAGGTTTCCTACTTGTGGTAGAGTGAATACTACTAAATGTGGTGCCTTCGAGGCTCTCCCAAAATAATAGCTAGCTTTTGCAGTGTGGAAGAATGAATATTTAGAGTCGCCATAATTTGTATAAGAAAGTTATTGTTGGTCTTAGGAAATGGATACCTTTTGAGTGGAGTAAGATGCAAATGTTCATTAATTTCATTTTATATTAAAATGTAACATGGAAGCAGAATGTATCGATTGCTATTTATAAATAGTTGATCTAGAGTTGGCAAATGGTTTAAATAGGACTCTCAGTGAAATTTTAGTACGCCACGGAAGGAGATTCAAAATACAAATTTTGAGATAAATACAAGAATGTATACCTAACGTTTAAATATATGATAAAACATATTATGAACCCCATTTTCCGCTACCCTTGCATCTTCCCTTACGTCAAACGGGATTTAACAATTTACATATAACTAGGAAGATTATGTTTGCCCTAATTACACACTATAATTTTTTAACGAAGGGGATCAAATTAACAACATTGTCAATACCTAATTCACCACTTAATAATAGTGCTAAATATTGCTAACAACCTATTATTATTAATGGAATAGTCTTACGTAAATAGTACTTAATAGGTTTAATAAAATATAGGCTAAATTGATTGTTTTCTTCTAAAAATAGTGTGCAAGTAAATTCAACAATAGTGCTAACTACTAACTGTAACGACCAATTTAGTCGTTTTGATTACTAGAGCTTTTTATTCTTATAAAATACTTTTTGATAGATTCTAAATGAGTATTTTGGACTATTCATAACTACATTTATGAATTTAATGGGGTAGTTTTTATAATTCTTTTAGTTGGTGGTTAAGGAAAATAAATATAAACCTAATAGTGAGTTACTTTTACACTTTTATAATTGTCTTATATAATAATTAAAGAGTAAATATCTGTAGAAAAAATAAGTGTTTGAGAAAAGAGAGTGGCTTGATCAAAATCAATTGTGCGTTTTTCTGCTGGTACGTTTCATTGTAAATTACACTCTAATTTTTTGAAGGAATATTGTACTACTATAGCGTCGAATAGATGTATTTTTTAGTTGGTTCTGGGTCGTTATAATTAAATTAGGAAGGGAAATTATGAAAGGTTGAAATTGAAATTTTGGAATTTGGAACTTTTGCAGTACATTCTTTGACAATTATAGAGGGGAAATGTTAGGCCATTATTATCTAACGACAGATAAGGTTTGAGGTTATTTGTTAGTTTAGCATGACTTACTATATAGATATATGTTGTTGGCTACAGAATGATTAGAAATTGTTTAAATTTTGTTTCTTAAAAGCTTAAGGACATAGTATGATTCTCTGTTGTGAAGATTGATTATTATGGGAACTAAATTGTGAGTAGATAATAATTTCATAACGACGATTAATTGAGGGCTATGGGGAATTATTAAATTACTATGTAGAGTAGAGAGTCGATCTTGCTTTTGCAATTTTACTTACGGGTGGATTGAAGTTAATGCATTCTTAGTTAGTTTCGATGTAATAGATTTTTGTTATGTGCTAGGTTTTGATAGAATTTTTATATATCAGTATAGGCAATAAAATTTTAGGTGTATTAATATATTATATTAAAATAATTAGATTAAGTTATTGAGAGGAAATAAGACTTAACTCTAGAGTTGCCATTTGAGAAATACTAAACTTGATAAATTAGTTAGTATAAAATTTTAGGAATTTGGTTATAGTAATATGATTGTCTACGGATTGGTTTGCTGATATATTATGTATACTTGATACATTGGAAACATTTAAGGCATTGAGAAAAGGAAGTGCACGGGGAAGTAGCTTGCTTGACTTCAGTTCTTTGGTGGAGGTAGGTTATGGTTTATTCTATTTGATATATAAAATGTTAATAGTGCTTGATAAGCATTGAATGATATGGTGAAGTTCCCAACTTACTTGATTGTGTGTTCTGTGATTGTTCCAAAATCCAGAGATTCTGAAATTAATAATGTTGAACCCTCTCTATCGAAGTGATGTTTTGAATAAAGAAGCCTTGATAAAGTATTGTTAAGGCACTAAAAAGTAGGGATAATAAATGATAATTTAGCAATATTGACTGATCTGAGTGTCACGCTTCGAAATGATATTATAGATCATAGAAGGGTCTTGAGAAGATTGAGTTTCTATTAAGGGAAGATTTTCAAGGGCTTTCAAGAAGTGAAGATTGGTGAGTCCTCATAGCATCCGAGACACCACCACTATGTTGTCTTTTATGTTCTTTTCTATGTTTTGACTTATATGGGTTGTGACCCAAGACTATTGTATTCATGATGTCATATGGTTTTTGAGACATATGTTAGAAGTATTATGAAATGATTCCGCATTATGTTTTGAAAGAAAAGTTTTAATTCCGCACTACTTTTCGTATATATGCAATAAATGATGTCTAAGGTCTTGTACAAGACTTTCGACAGGTAAAGTATGTTGTGTTCTAACTTGAAGGATGCCCTAACTTCTAGGGTGTACTTTCGGTGATGAGACTCCATGTTCTCGGTTATTGATGCACTTATCTGATGGAATATAGATATCATATCTGAGCACAATAAATTGGTGATATGTCTATGAAAAAAATTGAAGTAAAACTAATAAGTATTGAAGGCTAGTAGTTCTGTTCTAACTTTTCTTATTTAAAGACTTTTGATTTAGAATTTAAATTTTCATTTCAGATAGAAGCAAGAGGCAATAACACTATTTCAGATGTTCTGCTGCTAGTATTAGTTGCAGAAATCTTCATCTCTTGCTTGACTATCTGTTTCATAGATATCAATACATAGGACTATAGTTTCTCCCTGTTGAAAATATAATACTGTCTCGAAGGGGTCAATGGGCTTAGTTCTAGAGGTTCAAAATGACATTCTAAATATGATGGTTGGTGATATTTTTGTTGTTTTATGCCATAGTCCTCGAATTATATTTTATCACACAGATAGTACTTTGTGTTACACTTGTGTTGTATACAATGTTTGGGAGGAATTTTCTTTATCAGGTTACAGAATCTTCGGGTTTTTTTGTAAAACAAAGAGATCATTCTAGCTTCTGCTACAAGTTTGATTTTTGAACATCAGAGAAGAGGATCCTATGTCAAGCCTTATGTTTATTTTCACGGCATGGGATGTGCTAAAATGAATGTGACTTGATAAATGCTCAATTAGTGGCCAGAAATTACTTGTAAAAAATATATAACTCTGATACTTCTTTGATGAGTATTACAGTATATCCAATAGAGAATCAGCTAAGAAGTTGACGCAAGATGAAGTCAATAGTCCGTACTTCAAATTGTGTTATGCTCAACTGATATGGCAACCAGCTTTTTCGGATTCCTTCTCTTTGGTGACTATACCTTGGATGATGTAATCACCAACTTTGATGGTTAAATTGAAATTCCTTACGACTCATTTCGTAATGATGTGGTGTGAGTGAGCGATGTGATCAACTTGATGCTCGTTTTCCCAATTGTCTTCTTTTCCTTTTGCCTAAATATGGATGGCTTTTTTTCCCCTATACAATTCCTATAGCCTATCATAATCGCAGATTCCTTTCAGTCACAAGAACTCTCATTTGTCTTATATTTTTGGGAGAAAATTGTGTACCTAACATCTGGGATGCCTTCAAGTTTAGTGGCGCCACGACTTCTGTCTTTGTTGGTTTCATTTTTTCAACTGCTATTGTCGTTAGGTGAGTACCTTATTCCCTTTTCAACTACTTATCTGTAATCATACTTACATACTCAAAGTTAATGCTCCATATTTGTCATTGATCACAGAGATACACATGGAATTGCAACCAAGAGGGACAGGCTAGTGTCGTCAGTCATGATATTCTTAGTTGTTTCCTCAATTAGAGTGGCAATCCGCAATGACATTTACAACCTTTTCAACAATGCAGTTGAATCTTAGAAGAGCGCGATAGAGTTGGATTCTTTGGATGCATAAGGTTCACAGTAAATTGAACGTTCGGGTAAGTTAACTGATTCTTTGTCTCCTGATTGATGATGCCAAGTTAATTTCAACAGAATATGAATATCAAGTTGAAGATACATGGAACATGATGCGAGGATCGATCTATGATCTGTATAGCACAAAAAAATCCTAATCTACAAAACGACTAACATTACGAAATTGAGAGCATTTATATAAGGTTTTTGACAACTTTTTTTTATACGACTTTCACATAGTTGTAACTTTTCATTCAAAGTGACGGAAGAGCTCAACAGCTAAAGTTGTTTTTTGTTCTTTCATCTCATTTACATACTTTAATTTTTTGGTGCAAAAAAGTAAAAAAAAATATACTATATGTGGCGTACACTAAGGAAATCATGGACATTGTGATGGAGTTAAAGACTTGGATGAGGACCAAGCACTTTTCAGCTTTGATGAGGTAACATCATGGATCAACCTTTAGCTTGTTTTTATTTGTACAGTGCAGGATAAGTTGACGCGATAAAATTTAAAGTAAACTGTTGAAAGGGTCTTAAGTTTCGTTACACTGATTTGTACTTTTTGTTGGGTTTAGCAAGTGTGAATGGTAAAAGAAGAGAGAGAATATGAAAAGTAAGGGAACTATTTTTGAGGGAAAATGAAAAGTCATTTGCAAAGTGCAAATGAAAAGTTATTTCTCCCATATTGGCAAAAGAAAAAGAAATTGTTGTCCTTATATAAGGAAACACTTCCATTACTTCCTAAAGAGCTTAGAAGAAGATGCCCCCTCGCGCCGTCGTCGTCGTCGCTCGCTCGGCTTCGGCTTCGGAATTTTTTGGACAAAATTTACTTAATCAGTTTTTGCTAAATCAAATAAATCCTGTTAATATTATCTCTTATAAATTTGCAGGTAACGGTAACATTCCTAAAAGTTGTTACTCTTTCCGAAAAGTCGTTACTTTCTGAGAAGCCGTTATTTTCCTAATAGACACATTTTTCCGGAAAGTTGTTATTTTTTCCAAAAGACACAACTTTCTGGATAAAAATGGTGTAAACGAATTCCTCTGAACAGACAAGTTTCTTGCTGAAAATAGCTATAAAAGGAAGTCAATTTTTGATTTTTCAAATACTGAAATTTTCCTTCTCTGCATATATTTTTCTCTCAAATAAATCAAAGTGTTGATCGACTGAGTCTCTGTGACTTGTTGTTGTTTCTAAAGTTTGCTGAAGTTAAAGAAATTGAGGTACCGCTATTTCTTTAACAGGTTTAATCCGTTTTATCTTGGGAGAAATTAATCCATAACCTTTGGTACAGTGAGGGGATTAAATTTCTTAAGGACACACAGTAGTTTCTGTGGACTCGGATTACTTCTTATATTTTATGTATTTTCTGTTTCATCTTGTTCTATATCTGTTGTTTTAGGTTAACCTTATAATACAGGTTGAATAACAATCTTAAGAAATTTGTTAAGTTTCTGTATTTGAGGTTTCTGGAGATTAAAACCTTTATGGTTTTCTACTCTACTTGAATTTTTAAAATTCATTCAATTAATGATTAAAAGAATATAAAAACTTTATCGTTAAATCAGAAACAGTCTGTGTAAAGATTTGTTCTTTACTGTTAGTATTTCAAATACATGAGTTATCTTCCATTTGTGACTGAAAAAAGGAAAACAACTAATTCAAGTCAAACAAATGCTGGAACAGTAAGTGTTGCAACAGTAAGTGCTACAACAACATCGGTTGAACATAATCGTTCAAATGCTGCCTTAGCGCCGGCTGAGAAACCTGCAAAGTTTTCTGGAGTCGACTTTATGAGATGGCAGCAAAAGATGTTCTTCTATCTCACTACGGTGAATCTGCAGAAGTTCATTAATGAGAATGTTCCTGTTATGTCAGATGAAACTCCGCCTGATGAACGATTCTTGGTAACAGAAACATGGACACACTCAGATTTTTTGTGTACAAATTAAATTCTGAGTGTCCTGCAAGATGATCTGTACAATGTGTACAGTAATGTCAAAACCTCAAAAGAACTCTGGGATGCTTTAGAAAAGAAGTAAAAAACAGAAGATGCCGGAATGAAGAAATTCATTGTGGCAAAATTTCTGGTCTATAACATGATAGACAGTAAGACCTTCGTCACCCAAGTTAAAGAATTGCAGGTCATAATCCATGATCTCCTTGCTGAAGGATTGATTGTGAATGATGCCTTTCAAGTGGCTGCAACTATTGACAAGTTACCTCCATTGTGAAAGGACTTCAAAAACTACTTGAAACATAAACGCAAGGAGATAACTGTTGAATATCTCATAGTAAGGTTGAGAATTGAAGAGGATAATAAGGCTGCAGAGAAAAGGTCACATGGTAATTCAGCAATATCTGGAGTAAATTTTGTTGAAGAAGATCCCACAAAATTAAAGAAAAGAAAGAAAGCATTTGGTACAAAAAGCAATCCTCCTAAGAAGAAATTCAATGGAAATTGGTTCAACTGTGGTGAACATGGTCATAGGGCTACTGAACGCCGCGGACCTAAGAAGGACAAGAAAAAGAAGATCAAGCAAACTTGAATTAATCCAAAGGAGAAATGGATGATCTCTGTGCAATGCTTTCAGAATGTAACTTGGTTGGAAAGACAAGAGAATGGTGGATAGATTCTGGTGCCTCTGCCATGTTTGTGCCAACAAAGAATTATTTTCATCATATACTCCAGCACCTTCAGATGAGAAGTTGTTTATGGCAAACTACGTTGTTGCAAAGGTTGAAGGAACTGGCAAAGTCCTATTAAAGATGACATCAGGCAAGGTGGTGACTTTGAATAGGGTCTCATATGTTCCAGAATTGAGAAAGAATTTAGTTTCAATTCCAGTTCTGACCAAGAATGGATTCAAATGTGTATTTGTTTCTGATAAAGTAGTAGTAAGCAAGAATGATATGTATGTAGGAAAAGGCTACCTTAGTGATGGCCTTTTCAAATTCAATGTAATCGCAGTTGATATGAATAATGATTTTGTTTCTTCTTACTTGCTTGAGTCTAAATGTTTATGGCATGAACGTTTGTGACACGTTAAAAATAAAACCTTGCAAAAACTGATTAACTTAAATATTTTGGCAAAATTTGAGTGCAATAAATGAAAATGTCAAATTTGCGTTTAATCTAAGTATGCTAAGCATCCTTATAAATCTGTTGAAAGGAATTCAAATCCTTTAGAATTGATTCACACTGATATTTGTGACATGAAGTCATCACCATCACGTGGTGGGAAAAAGTATTTCATAACTTTTAATGACGATTGCACTAGATATTGTTATTATTTGCTAAATGGTAAGGATGAAGCAATAGATGCATTGAGGCAATATAAAAGTGAAGTTCAAAATCAGTTATATAAAAAGATCAAAATGATCAGAAGTGATAGAGCAGAAGAATATGAATCTCCATTTGCAGAAATATGTTTAGAAAATGGAATAATACATCAAACTACTGCTCCCTACATTCCTCAGTCTAATGGAATTGCAAAAAGGAAAAACCGAAACATTAAAAGAAATGATGAATGCATTACTTATAGTTCAGGTTTACCACAGAACTTGTGGGGGGAGGCTATCCTTACAGTAAATCAAATACTTAACGGAGTGCCTCACTCAAAGAAAAATGTAATTCCATATGAGAAATGGAAAGGTAGAAAACCCAACTTGAAATATTTCAAAGTGTGGGGGTGTCTAGACAAAGTCCAAGTTCCTATACCTAAGAGGGTAAAAATAGGGCCTAAGACCGTGGATTGTGTATTCATTGGATATGCCACAAACAGTAAGGCATGTCGATTTTTGGTTCATAAGTTCGAACATCTGGATATTCATGATAATACAGTAATGGAATCCGATAGTGCTGAATTTTTTGAACATATCTATCTGTATAAAACTAGACTTGGGTCATCTAGTGGGGGGTCTAAACAACCCAGAGAAGAACCAAAAGAGAATGAACCCAATGAAGAAAGTCCAAGACGCAATAAATATCAAAGGACATCTACTTCATTTAGATCTGATTTTGTAACATTTATTCTTGAAAGTGAGCCTCAAACATTCAAGGAAGCAATGTTGTCTAGCGACTCAACCTCTTGGAAGGAGGTTGTTAATAGTGAAATTAAATCAATCTTAAGCAATCATACTTGGGAGTGGGTTGATCTTCCTTCAGGGAACAAACCAATGGGTTCAAATTGGATCTTTAAAAGGGAAAGAAAGATGATGGAACTATTGATAAATATAAAGCAAGACTTGTTTTCAAAGGTTTTGGACAAAAAGAAAGTCTTGATTATTTTGACACATACTCGCCAGTGACTAAGATTACATCAATTCGGATGTTAATTGAACTAGCTGCAGTATACGGTCTTGAAATTCATCAAATGGATGTGAAAACAGTCTTCTTAAATGGAGAGCTGGAAGAAGAAATTTACATAGAACAGCCTGAGGATTTTGAAGTTCTTGGTAAAGAAAAGAAAGTGTGCAAACTTATTAAGTCACTTTATGGACTAAAATAAGCACCAAAACAATGGCATGCAAAGTTTGATCAAACCATGTTGTCAAATAGATTTAAGATCAATGAATGTGATAAATGTGTTTACCTTAAAGATACTCCAAATTAGGAAGTCATTTTATGCCTATATGTAGATGACATGCTTATAATTAGCAAAGTCATTGCTAATATAAAAGCTACAAAGCGTATGCTCACTAGTAAGTTTGATATGAAAGATTTAGGAGTTGCTAATGTGATATTAGAAATTAAAATTTTAAAACTCCTAACAGTCTAGCATTGTCTCAAACTCATTATATTCAAAAGATACTTGAAAAATTCAAAATTTTGAATTATAAAAGGGCAAAGACTGCAATTGATGTAAACCTTCATCTTGCAAAGATTAAAGGTGAAAGTTAGTCTGAATTGGACTATGCTAGCGTATTGGGAAGCTTAATGTATGTCATGAATTGTATACGACCAGACATAACTTGCGCTATCAGTAAACTGAGTCGATACATAGGTAATCCTAATCAAACTCATTGGTTGGCAATAAAGAGAGTTTTGGGATACTTAGATGACACTCAAAACTATGCTTTACATTACAGCAAATATCCAGCTGTTCTTGAAGGATATAGTGATGCAAATTGGATTACTGGGTCAACTGAAACAAAATCCACAAGTGGATACGTTTTTACTATTGGTGGAGGAGCAATATCTTGGAAATCATCCAAACAAACATGTATAGTTCGCTCAACAATGGATTCTGAATTCATTGCTTTAGACAAGGCAGGTGAAGAAGATGAATGACTCCGGAATTTCTTAGAACATATTCCATTTTGGCCCAAACCAATGGACCCTATATGCATACACTGTGATAGTCAAGCTGCAATAGGAAGGGCTTGAAGCATTATGTATAACGGCAAGTCTCGTCACATAAGACGAAGACATTACTCTGTGAGAGAACTACTCTCTAGTGAAATTATCACAATTGACTATCTGAAGTCAAAAGATAATGTGTCGGATCCACTTACAAAAGGCCTAACTAGAGAAGGAGTTGAGAAATCATCGACGAGAATGGGACTATGGCCGAGAACAAGTCATCGTGGCGGTAACTCTACCTAGAAGACTGGAGATCCCAAGATCTAGGTTCACGGATATAAAATAAAGTCATTGATGACGGTTCAACATTGTCAAGAAAATTATTATTTTATGGTCCATTCTCATGATGAGATAATGTTTCGTAACAAGGATAAAGACATAAGGACTTTTTAATGGTTTCTAACTTTGATACAGGGAATATCAAATGGTGTATATATGGGATAACACATTCAGAAATCACCTATGTAAGTGTGAAGTGTAAGCCGCTTCAAGGAGAATCCGGTAAGGCCAGTTCTTTAAGCACTTTCTATTTTAGATGTGTTCATGACTGAAACGAATAAAACAATGAGAACTAAGAACAGTTCAAGGGTTGATTGTGTGACATATCTTGTCTAGGTATACACCAAAGCTCGACGGTTCAAAGATATCAAATCTACTGATTGACCGAGTATATCCGATATATGTTCACTACGGAAATTTTAAAGAGATTAACCTTTACCTACAAGACACATGTTTTTTCATGCATATGTTTTAACAATAGCCTTCCCCATTCATGTGGGGGATTGTTGGGTTTAGTAAATGTGAATGAGAAAAGAAAAGAGAGAATATGAAAAATGAGGGAACTATTTTGGAGGAAAAATGAAAAGTCATTTGCAAAGTGCAAATGAAAAGTCATTTCTCCTATATAGGCAAAAGAAAGGGAAATTGTTGTCCTTATATAAGGAAACACTTCCATTACTTCTTAAAGAGCTAAGAAGAAGATGCCCCTCGCGCCGTCATCGTCGTCGCTCGACTTCGGCTTCGGATTTGGCAAATGATTTGATCGATAATTTTTTTGGAAAAAATTTATTTAATCAGTTTTTGTTAAATCAAATAAATCCTGTTAATATTATCTCTTAAAATTTGCGGGTAACAGTAACATTCCAAAAAATTGTTACTCTTTCTGAAAAGTCGTTACTTTCCGAAATGCCGTTATTTTCCTAACTGACACATTTTTATGAAAAGTTGTTTTTTTTTCCAAAAGACACAACTTTCTTGATAAAAACGGTCTGAACAGATCTTGTGAACAGACACGTTTCTTGCTGAAAATGGCTATAACAGGAAGTCAGTTTTCAATTTTACAAACACTGAAATTTTCCTTCTCTGCATATATTTTTATCTCAAATAAATCAAAGTGTCGATCGACTGAGTCTGTGTGACTTGTTGCTGTTCTGAAGTTCGCTGAAGTTAAAGAATTTTGAGGTAACGCTATTTCTTTAACAAATTTAATTCATTTTATCTTGGGAGAAATTAATCCATTACCTTGGTATAGTGAGGAGATTAGATTTCTTAAGGACACACAGTAGTTTCTGTGGACTCGGATTACTTCTTGTATTTTAATGTATTTTATGTTTCATCTTATTATGTTTCTATTATTTTAGGCTAACCTTATAATACAGATTGAATAACACTTTTTACATAACTTAAATAACATTTATCGTGTGATCAATTGTAACCCCAATTATTTTCAGTAAATGATGAAAGAGAAGTTGAGTAAAAGCAATACACGTGAGGAACAATCTCATGGCTGCTGAGTAGGAACAATCTCATGAAAGCTCTACTAGACAGGGTACTTGATTTTAATGTTTTAAACTCATTTTATAAACATTAGCTTTTGAATAAATTCTTTTCATCTACTCTGATGATTTTTTACTAGGTTCCCGATCCCAAAAGTGACAATGAACAAGCACCTATAAACATCGCTCAAGGCGTTTATCATTCCTGATTTTTTTGTAAATCATCCTTCCTAATTCTTTCTTTTCTTGTTTTCTTGCAATTTTATCTTTTATAAGTCTCTTCTCTCATTGTTCTGTAAAACTTTTCAATTATGCTCCCTTTAATTTTTTCATACCGTATATTTTAGTAGATTAAATTTGATTTGTTGATCGACTTATCTTTCTCATTTATTTCTTGCAGCACAACAAGTTCCTCTACTGATCCTTCCCATATTACATATGATCGTGAGCCAAGTTGTCATACTCTCACAGACTTAATTTTATCGTCTATTCATTGTTGAATGCATTCTTTTTTTATTTGTTTTTATAACTTGAACACAATCTTATATAATTCTTTTTTTAACTCTTGACAAGAAAGTTAATGCCTCAAGTTTAATTGTTTTTTCTTGACGTTGTTTGAGTTTAATTATTCTTTCTATTACTATTTTTGTATTTGTGTCTCTAGTTACACATACAAATTGAGGTAAATTCAGAGAGAATTATAATCTCCACAATAATTTCCACCTAAATAAGTCCCAGTTTTGGCATATATATATAAATATATATATAGACATACATAAAAGATAACCCTAGGCCCACCTATGTAGCGCCACCACAAATAAGGGTTCCCCTATAAATTTATCTATTACAAAAACTAGCCTTCCCTTTCATGAAAAGTTGTGAATTTATGAAAAGTTGTGAATATTATGAAAAATTGCGCCCTTTAGGAAGAGTTACGATTTTTATGAAGCATTGCGACTTTTATGAAAAATTATTATTTTTATGTAACATTGTGACCTTTCCGAAGGGTTGTAACTTTTCCAAAGAGTTGTGACCTACACTTTATTTAATATAAATAGAGGGATTTTCTATCACTATTATTTTAAGGGTTTTTTTTCATTATAGGTTAGTCGAATTGAAATATATTATAATTATGTTTCTTATGAAGTTGTTTCATTCCTTAAAATTTTCTTCCTCCTACTTGAAAGACATTAATCTTTACTATAACTCGAGTTATTCATGTAACTATGTCAATTTCTTTTTACATTTTTGGTGACCTTCTTAAAATTATGTTAAAAATTTCAACAAGGATGATTGAAAAGCGGCCTTCTCTTTCTTTCCATCCTACAGGTTTCATCATAAAAACAAAGAAAAATAATTTTAATGGCAATGTGACATTATTACTCTTTCACCTCTCAGTCAATAACTCATAATACTGTTGAAATTGTGCAATTCATAATATTTTGTTCTTTAATGTGAAAACATTTATTTCTGCCATTGTTATTTGTAGGTTTTTTTCTCTATAGGAGGATGAATATAGATATATTAATTAAGCTTCTTATGAAGTGTATTTCATTCCTCAATGTTTTCTTCCTCCTATTTAATGAAGTTTAATCTTTTACTGTAAGTCATAGTAATTCATGTATCTATTGCAAAAAAAATATATTCTATTGTGGTATCTTTTTTAAAAAAATCTTTGTTAAAATTTCCAATTAGGATGATAAAAAAATTTTCTTCTATTTTATCTATTTCTATAGTATCATTTGTATACTCTTAAGGAAAATTTCTTGTGGGTTGTGCTATATCTGATAGCACGGAACAATACATATGTGATAACTAATACACAATTAATGCTGAAGTTTGTTAAAAGAACCAAACAAATTTCTCTCTTCTTTGCCACATTTAGTATATTATTTTGATTGCTCATTCTTAGGTACAGACATTCTATATGCCATTTCAGCCTTTGAATATTAGTATACAGACAATCAATTCACTTCTTTTATCGCAAGTTAACTAATTTGTTATATTTCTTCATCTCTTCTTGTTAGGCATGATAAGGGATCAAATTTTCTTGAAACTAAAAAATGTCCAAAATACACTAAAACAAAAAAACTTTTTATGGGCAATAAATATGCACATAAACAAAGAGTGCTAGAGACTTTACCTATATTAATTAATTGTCATTAGATTCAATGTTGATAGGATACATACTGACAAGCTATCTTCTTGAAAAATATGTTAAGCAACATACATTTTTCTTCCTGATTGTTAGGAGAGTAAGGTTGTGTTTATTATTATTTGTGGATATTTATGAGTACAAGCAATCAGAAAATTATGCTTTGAGATTTTAATCTGTTATGTGTAAAAATTCTGGTTTAGACTATCCAGTTATGAATTATGTAGCCTACCAATTGGTTAATAATGACATTAATTCTTTGTAACTGCATAATATAACCATAAAAATAATTATTGTTCAATTCCAAATAAGTTGGGTTGGTGATATGAAAACTAAGGAATAGCAATGACTATTCTGAGTCGATGAGGAATATATTTACAATACTAATAACCAATTTAGGGTCATAAAAAAGGAGCCGAAGGTCCTCCATTTTCATTAGTTAATTAATTTCTTGCATAGATGCGATGTTCCACTTTAAATGGGAGTGTTGTTGTTCGAGGATTTTTCGTCTCTTCTTTAATGTTTGATGTTATTCTTTATTTGTTCTGAAATTTACAAAATTTTCATTACTTGTGACCAACTATTTCCATGGAGATTTGTTAGACTTCTTTCATATACTTAAAATATCTCTATGACTCATAATTTTTGTACAAGAAAATTAAAAAAACAAAATATAGCACTTTTAAGATTTTGGATTGCCTTAAGATAAATGATCTTTACAATGTAGTGTATATATCAAAAATCCAAATATTATCGAATGATCAATGTGTCATTAAATATGAAAGCTTCACTGGCAATATTATGGGTCTTTACGGGCACTCTATATAAATGTCATCAAATCCTTAAGTGACACTAGATTCAATTACAATAGATTAAATGCCGCTAAAAGTATTTGTGGAGATAAATATTGCCGCTAAAAGGAAAATTAAATTCCACTAAAAGTCTCTTTTGTTGTAGTTTTACTTTTTAAGAGAATAGGAACTGTAATTTTTTGTCACCAAATCTTTTTTTGTTTGATAAAATATGTTATTGAACTCAATGCATGTAATAGGTGTCAAAGGAACTACTTCATAAAAAAAGAATATGAGTGGATCAGTTAGTGACTCTCAATTAAAAATTCTTTTCAGTTTGTGCATCTGAAGTTGAGTGGTGAAACTACAAGCCAGCTTATTGAAAAATAGAAGGCTGAAAACATCAACTCAACAAAATATCAGGTTGCTTCCTTTTCTTCACTCTATATGCTAAAAGTGAATACATATAATTCTCTCAATGCACCTCCTGCAAATTTATATTACACGAACCAGTATCTGCAGATATCAACAACTTGCAGCACCATTTTCCATTAAATGCATTTTTCTGTATCTTTTAATGTGGAAAATTAGATGGTAGGGTTTCTGAACATGGTGCTGTGACGTGTGATTTGAGAATAGTACTAACAAATTTGGGCTTTAGGACAAAATACTCTTAATAGTTTTTTAATTGCTATATTATAAGTCTCTCTGTCGTTGCAACAAATCGAAGATCTTTCAAAATTTTCATTAAATGTTGATTAAATGGTCTTTCATTTAACCTGTAATTCATATTTAATGAATGGAAAAAGCACAGTCCCGCAGGTTCCTCTTAGAAATTAACCCTGAGGGGGAACATCTGGTAGTTCTACAGTATAGTTTTCATAACATTAGTATAAGTAATTATGGTGAAAAATAATTACATCATATGTAATTTCTGATAACATTGCTTATTTTGAATTTCGTTACAGGAATTACTGTCCAGATGTTCCAATTTAAGCATTGGGTAAAGAAGTGACATTTTTTTTACCAACAACAAACTTTTCTTTTTGAATCAGGAAATATTCTTCCTCCATGTCCGGTCAGCAGTGATGGATCTTATCAGGAGGGTGATGAAAAATATAAGTCTGATAAAGAGAGTGATGGTCATGGGAATGATAAGTCTGATAAAGAGAATGAGGGTGATGAGGAGTATTTGTATCAATTTGACATGTTAGACTTCTATATTTTTGGAATTCTTTGATCGAAATTTAGTTTATTTTGAAGTTGAATGATGTTTATTTTGGCATAGTTTAATGTATATGTTTAAAATATTGTGTTATTTTGGTTGGATTAAGTTTATCTTAAAATAGCTTATTTGGAATTCATTGGGTTGGATGAATTTTATTTTGAAATTGCTTTTATGGAATTCTTTGGGTTGTTTTGAAAATATTTATTTGATAAAAGTACTGACTTCCGAAGGTGAGAATCTCAAAAATTTAAAATAAAGATACCGAACTCCTGAGGTCAAAATATCAAAATAAAAAAATGCCGATTTTTTTTTTTATAGATTACCACATCTTAACTAACTTTTGACTTGATTTATGTAGAATCTACAACATAATTACAATTTAATAGGGGAGAGTTCGAGGAGAAAGTCGATATTAGCAATTTGAAGGTATAAACCACAAATGAGGATGAGGATAATTGTTGGAGAATGTAGATGTTGAGTGAATCTTTTTACAAATGACTCATGAATATTTACAAATGATCTGATATAAATTTTTATCCAAAAATATTAACCCCCTTAAATTTTAAACTGATATTATTTTAGTTCTACATAAATGAAAATATTTATTCACATGGACAATTAGTTGTCATCTTTTTTTAATACAACTAGTAAATGGGCTCGCGCTTCGCCCGGTTATAATATTCTCATTTAACATCTCCTAGAATAATTTTTTTTTTTGTATTTTGATGTTATAGTCTTTTTATATAAATCTATTTTCAAGAGTATAGAGGTTATTCAATTTCTAGTTTATCATTTGTTATATTAAAAGAAAAGGCAAAATTACAAATGATAACACTATTTTAGCCTAGTTTATGTAATTTATTTTACCGTGGTTACATAGTATCTTTAATTAGAGAGTCAATTGAATATTTTCTCAATATTATTATTTGCAAGTATCGTTAGTATAACACTATAAATTAATTTCACAATATTAAATTTAAAAAAAATATTTTTATAAAACTAATGTGTTTACCAAGACCAAAGGTTCCATAATTATATCAATAGGTAATATGTAGTCATTATGTGTTCGAGAATTAGGATGAAATCTTCCAAAATCAAAATTTGATATGTAATATAGTTATTATAATGTTTTGGAATTGAAGTTGTGCATAAACAAAACATTAAGTATCCTTAAAAAGTATGAAAGAGACGTAAGGGATAATGTGGAAAAAAGTTCTAAAAAAGTACTTTGGTGTGAGAGAATAGTCATCATTTTGTATCATATAATTATAATTAATTGCTAGTTTTAATTCTATCATTTGACTTTCTTCTGTGCTCCTATTAATATTTACATTATTATGACAACAAAATATATCATATAAATCCTTCGTCTTGATCGCTTGTAGGGGAAAAAAATTCTTTGGAGAATATTGTGAATAAATCTATTCTAAAAAAATTATTTGTGAAATTGCATAGTTTGAATTACATATAGTTTGTACTAACAAATACCTATAACAATAACTTTACAAAAACATAAACAACATTATTTAAAACATGTAGTAAAAACCAACAATTAATATTATACCCATAAATTAATGACTATAAAAATAACATATCAGGATTTATAACAATAGAATGAAACAAAAAAATGAAAAAATCGAGCCCAATGAAAAAATATATAGCACTTTTAAGATTTTGGATTGCCTCAAGATAAATGATCTTGACAATGTAGTGTATATATCGAAAATCTAAATATTAGCGAATGATCAATGTGAGCTTAATAACATACAGTTCGCACTGGTAATTTACGTAGTTTATAAATATGAAAGCTTTACTGGCAATATTATTGGTCTTTACCAGCATTCTATATAAATGTAATTAAAGCCTTTAGCGATATTTGATGCAATGACAATAGGTTAAATGCCGCTAAACATTTTTGTGGAGATAAATATTGCCCCTAAAAGAAAAATTAAATGCCACTAAAAGTCTCTTTTGTTCTAGTTTTACATTTTAAGAGAATGGGCACTGTAATTTTTCGTCACCAGATCTTTTCTGTTTGATAAATAAGTCATTGAACTCAATGCATCTAATGGGAGTCAAAGGAACTACTTCATAAAAAAAAATGAGTGGATCAGTTAGTGATTGACTCTCAACTAAAAATTCTTTTCAGTTTGTGCATCTGAAGTTGAGTGGTGAAACTACAAGCCAGCTGATTGAAAACAGAAGGCTGAAAACCTCAATTCAACAAAATATCAGGTTGATTCTTTTTATTGTCTCTATATGCTAAAAGAGAATACATATTAATACTGTAAATGCATATCCTGCAAATTAATATTGCACCAATCAGTATCTGCAGATCACCACAACTTGCAGCACCATTGTATATTTAATGTATTGTTCTGCATCTTTTAATGTGGACAATTAGAAAGTAGGGTTTCTGAACATGGTGTTGTGACGTGTGATATTTTTGATAATAATACTAAAAATGTGGGCTTTAGGAAAAAATACTCTTAATAGTGTTTTAATTGCTACATTATAAGTCTCTTTGTCGTTGAAACAAATCAATGATCTTTTAAAATTTTCATTAAATGTTAATTGAATGGTCTTTCATTTAACCTATACTTCATAGTTGAAGAATAGAAAAAGCACAGTCCCGCAGGTTCCTCTTAGATCTTTACCCATGAGGGGGAACATGTGGTAGTTTTACAGTACAGCTTTTATAACATTAATTATAAGTACTTACGGTAAAAAATAATTACATCATATGTAATTTCTGACAACATTGCTTATTTTAAATTTCGTTATAGGAATTACTGTCTAGATGTTCCAATTTAGGCATTGGGTAAAGAAGTGACATTTTTTACCAACAACCAACTTTTCTTTTTGAATCAGGAAATAGTCTTCCTCCATGTCAGTCAGCAGTGATGGATCATATCAGGAGGGTGATGAGAATGATAAGTCTGATAAAGAGAGTGAGGATCATGAGAATGATAAGTCTGATAAGGAGAATGAGGGTGATGAGGAGTAGTTGTATCAATTTGACATGTTAGACTTCTATATTTTTGGAATTCTTTGATCGTATTTTAGTTTATTGTGAAGTTGTATGATTTTTACTTTGACATAGTTTAATGTATATGTTGAAAATATTGTGTTATTTTGGTGGATAAAGTTTATATTAATATAACTTATTTGGAATTTATTGGGTTGGATGAATTTTATTTTGAAATAGATTATTTGGAATTCTTTTGGTTGTTTTGACATTTGTCACTCCCCGAGCTACCGCCAAGACGCGGACACCGAACCTAGGACCACAAGTGATCCCAAGCTAATCCAGCTGGCATGATCATGAGCATATTAAAGATAATAAACTATTGCGGAAGCTAAATCATACTTAGAATGAAAAGATGGGGAATACCCATATTTTATAACTTAGATATTTGAAAACAATGAGTTTAATACAAAAGAAATATTAACTCAATTCTAAGCTGAATCTAACTACGTACGAAAATAGCCTCTAAACTAGACTAGAAATACTGGGACAAGCCCTAACTAAATCTAGCAAAAACTGAAACTAAATGACTAAAGATTGAAATGAAACTCATGATTGTTGTCCTCGGAGAATGAGGACTCACCATTGAATCTGCTGAACTGTAGATCGGGAAATCGATCTATGCGTGATCTGGATGCTGAGAACCTGAACCTACATCAAGAGAAGATGTAGCGCACGTATGCGTCAGTACTTGAAAGGTACTGAGCATGTAGGATAGAGTACAACTGAAATAAAACATAACTGTACAAGCACAAAAATAAGTATAATAATCTAAATGTGATGTGCTGATTTATGAGCTAACTGGATGCAATGACCAATTTATAATATGCTGAAACTGAATACTGAATATACTAATAGATGGTCAATGTAGAGAGTCTAACTGAACTGTGGAAGCTACTAATAACCGATAATAAAACCACATGAGCTAACTATGGAGTCCGATGTATATGCCCCATCGAGAGGACCCAATATACCCTGCCAAAGGTATAAAAGCATGCTGGTGTGATCACTAAACTAATTGCCCATAGAGGGTACTTACAACCTACTCGGCTAGTAGTTCAAGGACTATTGGGTACGCTAAACCCTAATTCAACTCGGTATTATGCTACTCCTAATGAATTATGTAAATTAACTGATTATATCTAAATTTTTGTAAATACTGGATAGCTCGAAACTGAACATGCAAACTAAAAATGCAAAAATCAATCTGGTAATTATGCATTTATAATTGAGACATGTATATATGAAGTGTCTGAAATATATGACCTAGCATGCGTAATTCAAGAACTCAAGAAATACAAAGCTAGGGTTCTGAAATTCATGCGATAATCTGAGTAGTAACATGATAATATGATTTGGAACATAATAAATTCATGAAGTTATATCAAAGTTCTAGAAACCCTAGGATTAATCATGATAAGAGAATCAATAACTGACTGAAACTAAGGACCCAATGGGTGAAAGGAACCCACTAGTGAAATCCCACATACCTGGTGATGAAATCCACGGAAAAATACATATGTTCAAGGGCTGGAACTTCTGGAGCTTGTGACGTTCTTGAACTAGGGTTCTTTAACTTTTTTCTCCTCTCTTGCTTCTAATTTTTTATGTTTTGATTCAATGATTTGACTTGGATATGTTTTAATTATGTTTCTAGGCTTAAACTGACTAAAATCTTATGATTTAAGGTAAAAATGACGTAACTTAGGGTTTAAACGGAGTGGGAAAGGTCAAAAAGACCTCTGGGAAGGTTGCTGTCGGGCCTCATGACGGCCAGGATTGACGCTCCGTCCTGCGCCCGACGTCCCGTCGTTGGGTCCATCGTGATGGCCTGTTCGACAGGCCTATACTAAAATGGGCATAACGTTTTACTCGTAGGTCTGATTTTAGCAAGGTAGATGTCTATGGAAAGATAATTTAATTATCTATCTGTGGGTAGGTCATGTGAGACCTAATTAATTTCGTGCTTAGAGTTATGATCATTTTAATTTGATCCAACTTCATTTCCCCTTAACTGGCTGCAAATTTTCCCCTACAGTCATACCGACAAACCGTAGGTCCACCGACGAACCATGATGGTCATCCATATCTCTTGATAGAGAGTGGTTGAAGGGAGTCTTGATCGACGGCCACGGACTACGGACCGTCGTTTGACCTTCGGACCGTAAGTCCATCCGTCGTCCAAGACTTAACCAATTTTTCTAGGCTGAAATTTTTGGGAGTGTCTGATCCCATCGATGGTTGTGCAGGATGGGCCGTGGTTCAGGCTACGGTCCGTCGATGCCTCCGTTTGTAGCACCTGCAGATTTTTCTTAAAAACTAATTTTTGGTCTGTTTTGGCTATGAGGTGTTACATTATCTCCCCCTTGGGAACATTCTTCCTCGAATGAAAACTAAACTAGCTAAAATAGAGGGAGAGAGATGTAAACCGCACTACTAAACACTGAGAACTGAGTTCTGACTGAATTGAGTTCTGAGTACATGCAACTACGCTAAAAATGAAAGTACAAACTGAGGGAACATTATTCTAAAACTGAATTTATGCATGAATGACTTTAAATTGAAGAGGAACTATTACCTCAAGATGGAGTGGAATCGGAAGGAAAAAGGTAAGGATACTTGGTTTCATGGCTGCTTCTGCTTCCCAAGTAGCTCCCTCTACGGACTAACTCCTCCACAAAACCTTGATTGAAGCGACTTCTTTGTTTCTCAACCTTCTAACCTGACGGTCAAGAATCTCAACTGGTACATCTTCATAAGAAAGACTATCTTTCACCGTCACACTCTCTAATGGACTATAGAGGCTGGGTCAGCCACACACTTCTTCATGAGTGAGATCTGGAAGACCGGATGCACTGCTGCAAATTTTGCTAGCAACTCTAACTCATATTCCACCTTGCCAATCCTTTTCAAGATCTTGTAAGGGCCTACATATCTAGGATTGAGCTTCCCTTTCTTTCCAAATCTCATCACCCCTTTCATAGGTGAGACTTTCAGAAAAACTCAATCATTAACTTGGAACTCTAGTTCCCTTCTCCTTAAATCTGCATAAGATTTCTGACGACTTTGGGCTGTCTTAAGTCTATCTCTAATGAGTTGCACTTTCTCCATAGCATAAAAGACTGAATCTGGCCCTATCAAAGCTGCTTCACCTACTTCAAACCAACCAACAGGAGATTTACATCTACGCCTATATTAAGACTCATAAAGGGCCATCTGAATACTGGAATGGTAGCTATTATTGTAGGCAAACTCAATAAGAGGAAGATGATCATCCAAACTACATTTGAAATCGATCACAAAAGCTCTCAACATATCCTCTAAGGTCTGAATGGTACGCTATGCCTGCCATTCCGTCTGTGGATGAAATGTTGTACTAAGGTTAACATGAGTACCAAGACCTTTTTGAAATGACTTCCAGAAATGAGAGGTAAACGTAGGACCTCTATAAGAGATGATAGAAAAAGGAACCCCATTCAACTTCACAATTTCAGTAAGGTAAAGCTTGGCATAATCCTCTACCGAATATGTACTCTTGACCGCCAAAAAGCGAGAAGACTTAGTCATCTTATCAACTATCACCCAAATTGAGTCATGCTGTCTGCAAATACGAGGTAACAGTGCGATGAAATCCATATTGATCACATCCCACTTCCAAGTAGGAATATCGATCTCTTGAGTCATACCTCCTGGTTTCTGATGTTCTACCTTGACTTGTTGGCAATTGGGGCACTTACTCACAAAGTCTGCTATATTCGTCTTCATGCCATTCCACCAATAGACTTCCCGCAGATCGCAGTACATCTTAGTGGCACCTGGATGAATAGAATACCTGGAGTTATGATCTTCTGCAAGAATATGTTGCCTCAACTCTCCCACATAAGGAACACAAAATCTACCTTTGTAGTGAAGTACACCATCTCCCCCTTGAAAGAAAACCTCCACTCTCTAATTGTTGACTGCACCCTTTAGTTCAAGCAAGATTGGATCACTCTCTTGCTTTTCCTTAACCTCCACTACCAAAGATGATTCTTCGCCATTTTGAACTGTTACACCTCTCTCTGATATGCTCATAAGGCGAACTCCCAAGCGAGCAAGCCTGTGAACATCCTTACCTAGCTCCTTTCTTTTTCCCTCAACATAGTCTACACTACCCATAGATAATCTACTAAGAGCATCGGCCACTACATTTGCCTTTCCAGGATGATAATGCACACTCATATCATAATCCTTAAGGAACTCAAGCCATATCCTCCGGCGAAGGTTCAACTCTTTCTGGGTGAACACATACTGAAGGCTCTTATGATCGGTGAACACATCTACATGAACACCATACAAGTAGTGTCTCCATATCTTCAGTGCAAACGCCACTGCAGCTCGAGGTCATAAGTTGGATAGTTCTTCTCATGCACCTTAAGCTTTCTAGAGGCATAAGATATAACCTTATCTCTTTGCTTCAACACACAACCAAGGACAACTCTGGATGCATCACAATAGATCACATAACTATCTGAAACCTCTGGTATAGTCAAGACAGGAGATGTAGTCAATATAGTTTTCAATTTTGCGAAGCTTTTCTCACAATCATCTGACCATTGGAACTTGACCATCTTCTGAGTCAACCTAGTCAATGGTGAGGCTATGGATGAAAATCCTTCCACGAACCTTTTGTAATAACCTGCTAGACCTAAGAAACTTCTGATATCTGTCGCAGAGGTAGGTAAGGGTTATTGTTTGACTGTTTCTATCTTTTGTGAATCTACGCGGATCCCTTTGCTAGATACAATGTGACCAAGGAAAGCAACGGATTGCAACCTAAACTCACATATACTAAACTTAGCGAATAACTGGCGATCTTTGAGAGTCTGTAGAACAACTCTCAAATGACTTGCATGTTCTTCCTCACTCCTAGAGTAAATGCGGATATCATCAGTGAAGACGATAACGAAGAAGTCTAAGTATTGTTTGAACACTCTATTAATCAAATCCATGAAAGCTGCAGGAGCATTGGTCAGTCAAAATGACATAACTACAAATTCATAATGACCATACCGAGTTCTAAATGCTGTTTTCGGAATGTCACTATCTTTGACTCTGAGCTGATGATAACTCGATCTGAGGTTTATTTTTGAGAAATGACTAGCACCCTAAAGTTGGTCAAACAATTCATCAATCCTGGGGATGGGATACTTATTCTTGATTGTGACCTTGTTCAACTGTCTATAGTCAATGCACATTCTGAGAGAACCATCTTTCTTCTTTACGAACAATACTAGTGCTCCTCATGGTGAAATACTAGCTCTGATGAAACCCTTATCTAGAAGGTCTTTCAACTTTCTTTCAATTCCTTAAGCTCTGCCGGATCCATTCTGTAAGGAGGAATAGAAATAGGCTGGGTATCTGGAAGGACATCAATTCCAAAGTCGATTTCCCTTATGGGAGAAACCCCAGGAAGATATTTTAGAAATACTTCTGGAAATTCACAGACTACTGGAACTGACTAAAGAGATGGGGTTTCAAGGATAGAATCCTTAACCCGTACTAGATGATAGAGATAACCCTTAGATATCATCTTTCTGGCCTTAAGGTAAGAAATCTATTGACCCATAGGCGCTTGGCTACTACCCTTCCATTCTAAGATTGGTTCGTCTGGTAACTGAAAATGAACAATCCTAGTTCTACAATCGACTGAGGCATAACATGAGTGTAACCAATCCATGCCTAGAATTACATCAAAGTCTACCATTTCTTACTCTACTAGATCTGCTGAGGTGACTTTCTGAGAGACTATGACAGGGACATTTCTGTATACCCGTCTAGCTATAACTGGGTCACCGACTGGAGTAGAGACTGAGAAGAGTTCTGAGAGAGTTTCTGGACTGACACTGAATTGGACTTCTATATAAGAAGTTACAAAAGAAAGAGTAGCCCCTGGATCTAACAATACATAAACATCAAGGTCAAAGACTCGTAATGTTCCAGTGACTACATCAGGAGAACCTTCCTTATCCTGGTGAGCCTGAAGAGCATAAAGTCTATTGTGGCGCTGACCGCCACCTGTACCAGATGAGTTACCCTGCTGAGTTGGGCGACTTGCTGGTGCTGCTGAATTTGTAGACTGAGCTCTACCATTACCACCTCCTTGACCCTGTCTAGAAGGACAGTCCCTTAACATGTGGCCAGACTAACCACATCCAAAACATCCTGGTTTTCCTGCAAGACACACGCCCGGATGGTTCTTACCACACTTAGGGCAAGTGGGATAAGTGTTGGTGCCTGAAACACTTCCCTTAGACTTAGAACCTGGTGCTCTGGCCTTCTGGTCATACCTATTCTTGGAGGATGGAACACTAGCAGATTATAGGGCTGGAGCTGAAGACTTCTGCTGACCATGCGAGCGTTTTCCACCACCCGATTTCTGCTGAGAATAGTCATAGTTCCCAGTCCTAGCATTCTTAATTTCCTTAGCCTGTAAGCTTATCACCCTCAACCTTGTGAGAATGAGTCATAAGCCTAGAGATATTCATATCTCCCTGCAACATAGCATTTCTGCACTCTGTCTTCACCAAATCTGATACTTCATACAAGAACTTATTCATCTGAGCCCTAGAGTCAGCAACTATGTGAGGAGCATACCTGGAGAGTTGGTTAAACTTCACCCCATACTCTTGGACTGTCTTGTTTCCCTTCCTCAAGTTCATGATTTCTTGGGCCTTTGCTTCTCTCAACTCTATTGGGAAAAACCTGTTGAGAAAAGTCTCATTGAAGCACTCCCAAGTAATAGGAGCTGCATTTGCACCCCTACTCTCCGTCCACTGAGTATACCAGATATGAGCCACGTATTTCAGCTGGTTTGACGCCAACTCAACCCGATATTTCCCATTAACCTGCATCACCTCAAATATCTTCTTGATTTCGTCCAAGAAATTCTGATGATCTTCATTAGTCTGCGATCCTAAGAACTCAGGCGTATTCATCCTAGAAAAGTCACGGACCCTTGCTGCTGCTGATCCACTATTTTCATTCATAGGATCATGAACCCGATTGTTCTGGTAAGTCATACTTTAAGACAACATTTGTATGACATTCCTGAACTCAGCATTGGAGACTTCTTGATCTGAGATTGGAGGAGCTACGTTTTCATACCTGACATCCGCATTCCTAGCGTTAGCTCTACGATGAGGCATGATCTGAAACGTAGAACGTCAACTTAGAATGGAATAAGATTATACCTTACGCATGATAAGAGTAACAAGAATGTGAAGTTTTTACTAAATTACTTTATAGCCTCCATAAAATAAGATGTGGTGCACTTCACACCTATGAAAAGGACTCTACTTAGTGTGGCTTTTTCAGACATCTTAGGACTCTTGAACATAGTGCTCTAATACCAAGTTTTTTCATGCCACGAGCTACCCACGAGACGCGGACACAGAACCTAGGACCACAAGTTATCCCAAGCTAACCCTGCTGGCATGATCATGAGCATACTAAAGATAATAAACCGTTGCGGAAGCTAAATCATACTTAAAATGAAAAGATGGGGAATACCCATATTCTATAACTGAGAGTTTTTAAAACAATTAGTTTAATACAAAAGAAATATTAACTCAATACTAAGCTGAATCTGACTATGTTTGAAAATAGCCTCTAAACTATCCTAGAAATCTTGGAACAAGCCCTAGCTAAATCTAGCAAAAACTGAAACTAAATGACTCAAGACTGAAATGAAACTTATGATTGTTGTCCTCGGTGAATGAGGACTCACCACTGAATCTGCTGAATTGGACATCGGGAAATCAATCTATGCGTGATCTGGATGCTGAGAACCTTAACCTACAGCATGAGAAGATGTAGCGAACGTATGCGTCAGTACTTGAAAGGTACTGAGCATGTAGGATAGAGTACAACTGAAATAAAAAATAACTAAACAAGCACAAAAACAAGTATAATAATCTGAATTTGATGTGCTAATTTTTGAGCTAACTGGATGCAATGACCAATTTATAACACGCTGAAACTGAATACTGAATATACTGATAAATTGCCAATGCAGAGAGTCTGACTGAACTGTGGGAGACACTAATAACCGATAATAAACCACATGAGATAAATGTGGAGTCCGATGTATACGCCTCATCAAGAGGACCCAATATACTCTGCCAAAGGTATAAAGGCATGTTGGCGTGATCACTAAACTGATTGCCCAAAGAGGGGACATACAACCTACTTGGCTAGTAGTTCTGGCACTATTGGGTATGCTAAACCCTAGTCCAACTCAGTATTATGCTACTCCCAATGAATTCTGTAAATTAACTGATTATATCTGAATTTCTGTAAATACAATTTCTGTAAATACTGGATAGCTCGAAACTGAACATGCAATCTGAGAATGCAACAATTAATCCGGTAATTATGCATTTATAAATGAGTCATGTATATATGAAGTGTCTGAAATATATGACCTAGCATGTGTAATTCAAGAATTAAAGAAATACAAAGCTAGGATTCTGAAATTCATGCGATAATCTGTTTAATAACATTATAATCTGATTAGGAAAATATATTAAATAAATTCATGAAGTTATATCAAAGTTCTAGAAACCCTAGGTTTAATCATGTTAAGAGAATCAAGAATGGCTGAAACTAAGGATCCAATGGGTGAAAGGAACCCAATAGGTAAATCCCACATACCTGATGATGAAATCCACAGAAAAAATGCTTAAGTTTCGGGGCTGGAACTGCTGGAGCTTGTGGCGTTCTTGAACTAGGGTTCTTGAGCTTTTTTGTCCTCTCTTTCTTCTAATTTTCTATGTTTTGATTTAATGATTTCACTTGGATATGTTTTAATTATGTTTCTAGGCTTAAAGTGATAAAAATATGATGATTTAGGCTCAAAACAACGTAACTTAGTGTTCAAATGGAGTGGGAAAGGTCAAAAACACCCCTGGGAAGGTTGCTGTCGGGCCTCACGACGGCCAGGACTGACGGTCCATCGTGCGCCCGACGCCCTGTCGTTGGGTCCGTCGTGAGGGCCTGTTCGACAGGCCTTTGCTAAAATTGGCATCACTTTTTACTCGGAGGTCTGATTTTAGCAAGGTCGGTGGCTATGGAAAGATAAATTAATTATCTATCTGTGGGAAGGTCATGGGTGTAGACACGTAATTTTTGACCAAATTTAAGTTTAGCACCAATTTTTAGAGCATAATAATTTTATCAATCTAAATTAAATATATTTTGACTTTTTTATTGTTTAATTAAGTTTATTTAAAAGATATAAAACTAAACAACATAAATATAATTTTTATTAGATAAGTTTATTTTGATTGTTAAAAAAAAAGATATATATGTATATATTTTATATTTAAGTATAATTATTGTCCAAGTCATTTTAATTTTTCATAATTAGTTTTATAATGATAACATGTTTAGCTATTTTGTAAATATATTAATTTTAGTTAGTTGGATTTTCGTTTAATGTTAGGGACGTAAACACAATCGAATAAAAATGGAAGAAAAACAAAAAAACAAAAAACAAAAAATAATAATACTAATAAAAAGAAGAAGGAAAAGTTAAAAATAAAATATGAGAAAGAATATAATAAAAAGGGGAAAAGAGAAAACAGAAGGAAAAAATAAAAGAAAAAGAAGTATAAAAAATAATATTAAAAAAATGCAATTGAAGAGGAAATAATTTTTTTTTGTTGAAAGTTTCTTTGTCCAAACAAAAAAAAAATTAAGTTAAATAAAAAAACAAATAAAACCTTGAAAGTATAAAAATATTAATAATAATAAAATAATAATAATAGTAAAAGAGGAGAAGGTAAAAAGAAACGTAACAAAAAAAAAATAACAAAACAAAAGTAAAATAAAAAATATCTTATTTTATTATACTTTGTTTGATTTAATTTATATGCGTATATATATTTTTAATTAAAGGGCATAGATAAATAAAATAAGGTAGTTTTTAATATATTTAAATAAATCAAAGTATGAGGGTAAATACTTTTGTTTTAATAATAGAATTTTCAAAAAAATAGTTTAAGTCATAAAAGTCCCTAAAGCGACCGTGCTAGAACCACGGGACTCGAGGGATGCCTAATACCTTCCCCTCGGTCATCTGAATTCGTTATCCGAACTGGTTCGCAGACCAAAACAACAAAAGTCATTTCCGTTTGGTTAGGGATTAAAAACAAAAAGTTGACTTGGAACACCATAATTCAATTCCAAGTGGCGAGTCTGAAAAATTAAAATAATCCCTTAATTAATTACGTCACTTAAATTGGAAAAACCCTTAGGCCGCCGCGGGGAGAAAGGGTGTGACATCTCTAGCGACTCTGCTGGGGACTAACTAGAATTCGAGCTTGTAAATATGGACTTCTACATGACTTTATTATTTATTTACGTACTTATCTATTTCTGGATATTATGTTTAATGGTATAATATTTTATTTTCTTGCTCACTTACCCTTTTGATAATATATGAATTATCGTATAACTGTCTTTCCTCGCGCATCCATCTGAGATAGTTTATTCGGAGATGCGCTTACGCTCCCGAGCCATGAGATACCAGAGATGCGGCAATTCTCCTGGCAAGGATTCTATAGTAACACATGTCTTAGGATGGGAAGCACTAACAGTGAGGCCGGAAAGACCCGCTACTGGTAAGCTGTCCCTTCTCAACTCGAGTGGTCCGCTCGTTTTACGGTCAGTCTAGACACCTTCTCTATTAGTTTGTTTATATAGTAAAACAAGCCTCAACTATGATTATCCCTTATAGGATTCGATTTATCTGCATCATGCATATTGTTGAATTAATGGGGAACTCGACACAGGGGTCGAGCCTGTCTAGGAGAAGTATCCCTACTTAAGACTATCATTTCCATTATTTGTGTTACTTGTTGCATTATTGGGAAGACTATAAAAAATGTTGATCGGCTTTGGATGAATGAATTATAACAAAAATTAATTATAACGAAAAATATAAAATTAAAGTTTTGACGTATTCCTTTTATTAAACACAGTTTTGTCTATCAAAATTTATATTACTTTTACAAATAGAAAAATCTATCATTACCATAAAGTTTTTCTATATAAAAAAAAGATTGGAAATTTGATTAACAAAAAATAAAGTACAATCGAATATACTAATATTTTTCGTTTTTGGAAAAACTTTGAGGGCTACTTATATATATATATATATATTTTCTCATTCTTCCTTTAATAACAATATTTTTTATAAAATAAATAAATAAATAAAAATAAAATAAACATAAAAATAAAAAAATAACTTTTTTTGTGTGTATGATTTTTACGTTATTCTTATAAAAAAATTTATTTTTTACTAAGCCTAATTTGTCACTATCATAATATAGGAAAATATGAATCCATATGGAAAGGGAGATAAGAGACAAAGGGCCCGTTTGGATAGGCTTAATAAAAGCTGCTTTAAAAAAGTACTTTTGAAAGTGCTGAAACTTATTTTTAAAATAAGCAGTTATGTGTTTGGATAAAAGTGCTGAAGTTGCTATGCCAAACGTGAAAAGGGAAAAATGGAAGAAAGAGATGTTAGGGTTATATGGGTAATTTGGAGATTGTATAAAAATATTAAGGGCAAAAACATAAAAATGTGGTCAACTTAAAACAGCTTATAAGCTAAAAAATAAAAAGCACCCCTACCCCAGCTTTTAACTTTTGGCTTAAAATAAGTTTTTTTTAAACATAAAATAAGTTATTTTGAGTATTGCCAAAAAGCTAAATAAGTCAAAATC
The DNA here is from genome assembly GCF_001406875.1 of Solanum pennellii. Taxonomy (NCBI): domain Eukaryota; kingdom Viridiplantae; phylum Streptophyta; class Magnoliopsida; order Solanales; family Solanaceae; genus Solanum; species Solanum pennellii. Next base: position 65,927,159 of record NC_028645.1, read on the forward strand.
AGCTTTTAAGTCAGTTTGACCAACTTTTAAGCTGAGCCAAACAGGCTCAAAGAGAGGATCAATCACCTCGATTCATGATATTGGATAAGGCCCCGACACTCTTGAAGACATGGTATGAAAATATGACAAACCATGGACAATGAATGTTGTTCAAACGCTTGGGATTTCTACGAAGCCTTTTGTATGTTGAGCCACGACGAGATTTGATAGAAACACTAGTGCATTTTTTGGGACCCGTTAAGGAATGTATTCCATTTTTCTGGTTGTGAACTCACCCCTACCCTTGAGGAATTAGGCGCATTCATTGGAAAGGGTAAACATCTTCACAAAGGAGATCCTATGATACGAAAACATATTAATGGGAGGAGGTTTCTAGAATTACTGCATATAAATGAGAATGATATAGGTGGTTGTCTTGATAATGGATGAGTTCCGTTAGAATTTTTGTACAAAAGATATGACAAAAGTGATGGATTCGAAGTGTATGGAAAGAAACTCCGTAATAATGGGTGTCGTATGACCTGGGAAGCACAAAGTTATGATGCCTTCGTGGTGGATTTTTTGGGGATCATGGTATTTCCGAAAAATGGAGAAAAGACTATCATGAACTTGGCTGCAGTGAATACAGCTTTTGAGAAAAAGCCTAATATCACCCTTGTAACAATGATTCTGGCAGACATCTATCGTGCTTTAACTATTTGCCAGGATGGAAAAGACTACTTTGAGGGACGCAATATGTTATTACAAATATTGATGATTGAACACATTCGTCATCTCCCTTGAGAAGTGGACTTTAAAGTGAATGGAATGATTATATTGGAGGCCACAAATAAAGAATCAAAGATCATAGTTTTCCGAAGGGTATTGAAGCTTGGAGGCAACACCTCAATAATCTGACTGCTGACAAGATTGTGTTGAATTATCATTGTTTTCCGTCGGCCAAGGTGATATACATGTCTACTTTTCGATCATTCATCGTCCTAATGGGTCTTCGAGGTATCCAACCTTACATGCCACTGAGAGTTATGCGACGCCAGTTTCTACCACCTAATGAAGATATGCGGAATTCATGTATGAGTTTCATCCCGAGATACCTTTAAGGCAATCAGAGATATTTAAGATTTAGGGGGGATGCATACTCTCAAGTCGCCATGTTATGGTGAAGGATTACACAAGAGGCGAGGTGGACCAAGCGTACTTAGAGTAGGTTCAAGATCAGCCCCTTCCTAAGATTATGCCAGAATGGTCAATAAAAGGACCTATAGATCGAGAAGCAGAAATTGAGGTTAAGATTAAGCAAGCTCGCCTCAAAGTCGAAAGAAGCTATAAATCTACTTTGGATATCCTAAGTAATGACCTGAAAAACGCTAAAGAGGAGTTGGCCCAACGTGATGTGATATTTGAAGTTAGAGTTAAAAAAAACCCTTCTATCATTTTGACCTTACAAGAAGACTTTGACATTGCCACAGGCGCTATGGAGCAACAGGAAGAGGAGTATAAGAAATAAAAGGACCATCTTATTTGCGCATAGTCTAGACTCCAAACTCAAGTTAAAGCCTCTATGGAACGGGAAAGAGAAATAACAAGGCGTTTTTAGGGCTTATGAGGAAAACTATGAGATTGAGAGAGGTCAAAGGATAGCCGAGCGAGATGCACTCCACCTTCAAATTGAAGAGATCCAAGAACAAAGGAAAAATTTGACGCATGAAGTCAATACTGCTCACCACTGGTTACAGAATTGTTATGACAATATGGATGAAGACAGAGACCGAATACTACAACTCAGGAATGAACTCAACAATGTTTATGCTAGATATTTACACCAGAACGATGAGAGGTTGGACCGACAGGCCCGTGCTTTGGCTCCATATCTACCGAAAGCGTTGGCGAAAATTTATAAGGGTCTTGGAGATTATTGAGATTTGAGAATTCAGTTTCTTTTCGAGTCTATTTTCTTAGTATTGATTATTTCATTTTATTTTATTATTATTATTAGTTTTTCTCTTTCTTTTTCGTTTTTGTTATTTTATTTCATTTAGAGTCTATCTAAGTCCTAGGTACTCCTGTTTTTTTTATATTTTATTCCAATCATTGTTTTAAAAATATTTGAAAATGAATGAAAAAGATTTGCTTTCGGTCAACTTACGTAGGCAACCCAGGGGGTTCGATCCAAATAATTTTATTTCTTTCTTCTCTCTCCAAAAATAATAATGATAATCATAATGATAACAAATAAATAAATAAATAATTAAATAATAATAATAAAATAATAAAAAACTAAGGAAGAGAAGAATGCCTAGGTAAGCCGGGATGAAACATAAGGTCCTCCATATTAGAAGTATATATGTGGATGCAATGTGCATAATTTTTTAACGCTAATCGATTTGTTACTCCATTCAGAGAGAGATAGAGAGAGAAAGAGAGAGAAATAAAGAAAGACATACTAGCTTAAAGGTAATTGGTTTGTGGTTAAACAGGCATCACATCCTTACAATAAAGATCGAAAGGGAAACAGAAAATGGCCCCCAAAGACGGAAATGAATCGGACAATGGTGAGATCCAAAACCAGATGACTTTACAAGAATTAGGGACAACAGAAGAGATAAGGGCATTAAAACAACAAATGACAGAGATGTAGAAGGCTTGGATGAGTGGACAACCTCCACCGTCTTCAATCCGGGACTATTTTAATAGAAATATGTCTCCCCCTATCCAGGTGTCGACAACCGATCCGATATATCCCCCTGGATTCGGCCCCTATGCTAACACATCCAATGTCGCTGGAACTTCTATGGTGCGCCCTTCAAATTCACCTATGATAAGTAATCCACTCTTTGTGTAAACTGACACGACTAACAGCATCCCCCAACCAACGATGGTGCCCAAATCCAACATCGATCCCCTTCGCCAAAAGTTCGGCGTGATCACATTTATATTCTTGAAGAGGCCATTAAAATTCCAAGCTGTGATCCCCACATTCATCAATATAGTTCCCCTATTGAAATTTAGAAGATGGTCAAGAATGAGGAACATGAAGAAATTACTAAGAAAATGAAGAGTTTGGAACAGAGTATAAGAGATATGCAAGGACTAGGAGGCCACAAAGGCATCTCGTTCAGTGACTTGTGTATGTTTCCTCACGTCCATTTGCCTGCTGGTTTTAAAACTCCAAAGTTTGAGAAATACGATGGTCACGGAGACCCCATAGCTCATCTTAAGAGATATAGCAACCAATTGAGTGGTCTAGAGGGAAAAAAAGAGTTACTTATGGCCTATTTTTTGGAAAGCTTTATAGGGATTGGATCTGAATGGTTCATAGATCAGGATATCACCAACTGGCACACATGGGATGATTTGGCTCGATGTGTTGTACAACAAATCCAATTTAATATTGACATTGTGCCAGATCGTTCCTCGTTAGCCAACACGATAAAAAAACCATGGAAAATTTTCGTGAATATGCTATCAGATGGAGGGAACAAGCTGCTAGGATTAAACCACCAATGAAGGAGTCAGAGATTATTGACGTTTTTCTCCAGGCGCAAGAACCTGATTACTTTCACTATCTGCTTTCTGCCGTCGGGAAGACATTCGCTGAAGTTATTAAGGTAGGGGAAATGGTGGAAAATGGTATCAAGTCTGGAAAGATTGTAAGTCAAGATGCCTTAAAAGCCACAACACAAGTGCTTCAAAATGGTTCTGTAAATATTGAAAGCTCAAGCATTAGCAGATCATTTGGCAGAGAACCCTATTGATGAAGAATATGAACCACTTAAAACCTATTTTCCAGATTAAAAGATATCTTGTATCGATGAAGTTATTCACGATAACAATCAAGGTTGGAAGTTATTCATTGATGGTGCCTCTAACAGGAAAGTAGTTGGAGTAGGAGTTGTTCTTATGTCTGAATCTGGGGAATATTACCCTATATCAGCCAAACATAGATTCTATTGTACTAATAATATGTCTGAGTATGAAGTATGCATTTTGGGTCTGAGATTAGCTGTTGACATGGGCATCCAAGAATTGTTTGTGTTCAGAGACTCAGGCTTACTAGTTCATCAAATTCAAGGAGAATGGGAAACTCGAGACCCAAAGCTCATACCATATCAACATTGTTTACAAGGTCTTTGTCAACAATTCGTGTCGATAAAGTTTAGACACATTCCCAGAGTGCACAATGAGATTGCAGATGCATTGGCCACTTTATCTTCGATGCTCCAACACCCTGATGACGCTCATTTCGACCCTTTACATACAAATTCGTGATCAACATGCTTATTGCATCATTATTGAGGAGGAATTTGATGGTAAGCCTTGGTTTCATGATATCAAAGCATATATCCAGTCTGGAGAATGTCCGTCGGATGTAACTAGTAATAAAAAAAGGACTATTTGAGGACTAGCAAGGGGTTTTTTTCTTAAGCGGAGGCATACTGTACAAGAAGACACCCTATTTAGGTGTTCTAGGGTGTGTAAATGCTCAAGAGGCTTCCACAATCATGATTGAAGTGCACTCAAGAGTTTGTGGACCTCATATAAATGAATATGTTCTAGGCAAGAAGATACTTCGAGCAGGATATTATTGGCTCATCATGGAGCGGGATTCCATATGATTTGTTCGTAAATGTCATGAATGTCAAATTCATAGTGATTTAATACATTCTTCCCCTTCTGAGTTGCATGCAATGTCTGCTCCATCGCCTTTCATTGCATGGGGAATGGATATGATTGGATCGATAGAACCAAAAGCTTCGAATGGTCACAAGTTCATCTTAGTCGCCATTGATTGTTTTACAAAGTGGGTGGAAGCAGTAACTTTCAAGTCAGACCAAGAAGGTCGTGGTGGATTTCATCCATTTCAACATCATCTGTCGGTTCGGTATTCCAAAGGTGATTACAACTGATAACGCCACAAATCTCAACTGCCACTTAATGCAAGAGGTATGCTACCAATTTAAGATTGAGCATCGCAATTCGACTACATATCGCCCAAAGGCAAAAGGGGTTGTAGAAGCTGCTAACAAAAATATAAATAAGATACTCCGTAAGATGGTGCAAAGTTCTCGACAACGTCATGAAAAGTCTCCTTTTGCTTTGTTGGGTTATCGCACTACAGTCCGTACGTCAGTGGGCGCTACCCCATATTCACTACTTTACGGGAATGAGGAAGTTTTACCTGCATAGATTGAGATCCCATCTTTACGAATTGTTGTGGAGGCAGAAATTGAAGATGATGAATGGATCAAATCTCGGTTAGAGCATTTAAGTTTTATTGATGAGAAGCGTCTGACATCAGTATGTCATGGACAATTATATCAGAAAAGAATGGCATGAGCATACAACAAAAAAGTGCGTCCCAGACATTTTGAAGAGGGTCAATTAGTGTTAAGACGCATTTTGCAACATCATGCCAAAACCAAAGGCAAGTTTTCTCCAAATTGGAGAGGACCATTCGTTGTTAAAAGGGCATTACCCAATGATGCTCTTTACTTAGCAAATATAGAAGGCAAAGTGACAGAAACGGTCGTCAATGTTGATGTTATGAAAAGATATTAGATATGATTTGATTTTTGACATTAGAAACCACTATGTTTGGACTCGACATTTCTAGTGTTTATTCAATATAATCTCTTGGTTATGCTGTTTCCTTGAATTTAAAAAAAAAAAAAAATTTGCCTGAACTACGTTAGACCTAATTCTTGTTTCGGCAATATACGTAGGTAGCCCTAATGTTGGGTTCGGTTCAACCAAATACAAATCCAAAAATTCATATTGTAGTATACTGGGACAAAAGTCGTTTGTTTATTCATTTGGTCTCTCATCTCAAAGATCAAAATCAACCCCATCATCTAAAGTCAATCAAAGAAATGTGTTTGCATCAACCGTTGATATGTCGAGAGTAAGTTGGTTAAGGGTAGGTCAAAATCCTTAATGGGCACCATAAGACAAATGTGAGTAGAAATAAATAAAAATGAGAGAGTCTTATTGGTGAAAACCCTAAGTGGGCACCGTAAGGCGAAAATGACTTGAATATGAGAGAGTCTTATTGGTGAAAATTCTGACATGCACCATAAGGCGGACATGAGCTGGAGCAATTAACATGATAGAGTTTTAGTGGCAAAGAGCATCGTGAATATCATAAAGTGAACTCGGCTCCCACACACAGATAAGTTTTTCTTTCTTCTTCATACTAAAAAAAAGAGTCTTCATCGAACCTTTTCTTTTATTCTCGTATAGTTCGTAATTTTCTTATACTTTTCGTCACTTTTTTTTGTATGTATTTGAAACGAGTATTTTTCAAGAAACTAGGAAGGGATTTCAAGACTCGCTACCAAGTCTCTAAATGGTACTAGGCGAAGAATCAGGCTAATGAGTTATAATCTGTCTTCAAGTGTTGAATTCGAAAATTCTCTAATTCTATGAAGGCTAAACAATGAGTGTTGTGAGATAAAGACATTGGATTTAGGTCCCAAAATAAGAAAATTTGGATGAAAGTACAATCAAACAATAAGAAGTATTAACCATTGGAAACAACCAAAGCGTCACAAGTGTATGAGCCACCCTTGTCGAAAGACGGAGCCACAAATCAACAACCATCTTTTCAAACTCACCAATTTTCTTTGTTGAAGTAGGGACACAAGTTGTTTCAAGATTGAAGATTCGAGGAACCTAGATGTTCAACCTAGTCTACAGCGAGCGAAATGGAAACCCTACAATAAAGACCTGTGGAATATTATATGAAAATTGGCTAATATATATAAAAATAGCAATTACTTGAAAGTTGGAATATTTATTTTATTTATTATTATTATTATTTTCTTTTCCTTGAAGGAACTGCCAAATAATGAAGATAGCATTCACAATGTTTCGTTGGTACTATTAGTCTATTGAAAATTTAATTAGCGGGATCCTCCTTGATAATGGGACTAGCAGGGCACTCCTGGATAATAGGATTAGCAAGACTCTCCTGGATGATGGGATTAGCAGAACCCGCCAGGATAATGGGACTAGCAGGACCCTCCTGGATAACGGGACTAGCAGGACCCTCCTGGATAATGGGACTAGCAGGACCCTCCTGGATAATGGGATTAGCAGGACCCTCCTAGATAATAGGATTAGTAGGACCCTCCTGGATAATGGGATCAGCAGAACCCTCTTTGATAATGGGACTAGTAGGACCCTCCTTGATAATGGGACTAGCAGGGCTCTCCGGAATAATGGGATTAGATTACTTTCTAATAGGATAAACACTTCCTAGTCTAGATTTTTAGTTTTATTTTCTCCTAAAATAAACACTTCCTGGTCGGAGTTTAGGTTTTATATTTATATTTGCTAATAACTAACAAAAAGTTTCCCAGTGAAAACTGGGGCAAAAATTTAGTTATTTTTTTGTTTCTGGTGGCTTTCAGGTTTCCTCAAGCTAGACATGGATTTGAAATTCAAGAACAAAGTTTCAATTTTTTTTAGAATAATTAGCTTCTTCAATGCATGTAGCATCCTGACTTCCTCACATCTTTTACTAGTCAACTTTTGATCATGAAAACACGCAGCTATTCAAGAGCACTTTTCAAATTGTCATTTTGAAGAATGTGAAAAGTTCCGCCTAAGTGGCAAGTTCAGCCTCCATTCCAATTGTAGGTGAAGATATTCACCCAAAAATCAAGGTGATATCTTGAAGTCAAAATTCAAGTGAAGATTCAAGAAAAGATGCATGGATAGAAGTATTTACATTTGTTTTTATTTTCACTATTAGCTTTCAATTTTATATTTTTCAAGAGTCGCGATCTAGAGCCTCGATGACACCTCACTTAACTTCCAACTCATCACTTTATCTCCTTGAACTACATGTGGCCTGATTCCCTTATCACCCGGGATATGTAGGATGTCCAAAACAATGACTCGGTCACACAAATTTTGGTCTTTCAAATAAGAGTTTGGTCAAAACTTGTCACTTTGTCCACTTCTTTGTCTGAAAACTCTTTATATTTCCAGTCAAAGAGGGTCAAACTGTAGACACGTAATCTTTAACCAAATTTAAGTTTAACACCAATTTTTAGAGCATAAATAATTTTATCAATCTAAATTAAATATATTTTGAAATTTTTATTGTTTTCATTAAGTTTAGTTAAAAGATATAAAAATAAACAACATAAATATAATTTTTATTACATAAGTTTATTTTGATTGTTAAATGAAAAAAAAGATATATATATATATATA
>NC_028645.1:65935738-65986284 GCF_001406875.1 Solanum pennellii
AGAAACCACTCCCATACACCCCATGACCCCACTCACACACTCCCCACTCACACTACACACCAACCTGCACACACGTACACCTAATTACTATACACATACACAAACACACATAAAAGATGGAGTATAAAAAAACAAAAAAGGGAGAAGAAAAAAAAAAGGGAAAAGAGGGGACAAAGAGAAATCAGAAAACAAAAGGAGAAAAAAAATGGAAAAGAGGGGAAAAAAAAAGAGGAAACAACAAAGAAAACTTTTTTTTTGTTGAAGAACACATGCAAAAAAACACAACTAAAAAATAGTGGAGTTCGAGATTTCATGTTCGTGGTTCCTAAAATATTTTTTTTCGTGAAGTTATTTCCACCAGAGGTAATACTTAATTTTATTTTATATTAGTTTTATGTTATGATAATGCGAGAATGGATTGCAATATATTTATGTTGTTAAATTTTGCATGTCTTTAAACCATTAACATTTATTGATGTAATTATATGAAGTATGTTCAAATATTTCATATAAACTTTATGTTTAGATCCTTTGCATAGTTATATTTACTATGGAATTGTTATAACAAACCGTGATTTATTTCATATTCAAATAATCCACAGTTTATTTTATATTTAAGTAAAATTATTGTCCAAGTCAATTTAATTTTTCATAATTAGTTTTATAATGATAACATGTATAGCTATTTTGTAAATATATTAATTTTAGTTAGTAGGATGTTCGTTTAATGTTAGTGACGTAAAAAAATCGAATAAAAATGGAAAAAAAATATAAAAAAATAAATAATAATAATAATAATAAAAAGAAAAAGGAAAAGTTAAAAATAAAATGTGAGAAAGAATATAATAAAAATAGGAAAAGAGAAAATAGAAGGAAAAAATAAAAGAAAAAGAAGTATAAAAAATAATATTAAAAAATTGCAATTGAAGAGGAAAGAAATTTTTTTTTGAAAGTTTCTTTGTCCAAACAGAAAAAAATTAAGTTAAATAAAAATAAAATAAAACGTTGAATGTATAATAATAATAATAATAATAATAATAATAATAATAATAATAATAATAATAATAAAATAAAAAAAAAAGATGAGAAGGTAAAAAGAAAAAAAAGAAGCATAACAAAAAAAATAACAAAAGAAAAGTAAAATAAAAAATATATTATTTTATTTTGCTTTGTTTGATTTAATTTATATGCGTATATATATTTTTAATTAAAGTGCATAGATTAATAAAATAAGGTAGTTTTTAATATATTTAAATAAATCGAAGAATGACGGTAAATACATTTGTTTTAACAATAGAATTTTCAAAAAATTAGTTTAAGTCATAAAAGTCCATAAAGCGACCGTGCTAGAACCACGGGACTCGAGGGATGACTAATACTTTCCCCTCGGTCAACAGAATTCCTTACCCGAACTGGTTCACAGACAAAAACTAAAAAAGTCATTTCCTTTTGGTTAGAGATTAAAAGCAAAAAGGTGACTTGGAACACCATCATTCATTTCCAAGTGGCGACTCTGAAAAATTAAAATAATCCCTTCATTAATAACGTCGCTTAAATTGAAAAAACTCTTACGCTGCCGCGCGGAAAAGGGGTGTGACAATGGGAGACCTAAATCATTTTGTGCTAAGAGTTATGATCATTTTAAGTTGACCCAACTGCATTTCTCCTAACTGACTGCAAATTGTCAACTTACGGTCAGACTTACGGACTGTAAGTCCACCTACGAACCATGCTGGTCATCCATAGCTATTGTAAGAGAGTGGTTGAAGGGAGTCTTGATCGACGGTCACGGACTATGGACCGTCGTTTGACCTTCAGACCGTAAGTCCGTCCGTCGTCCAAGACTTAACCAATTTTTCTAGGCTGAAATTTTTGGGAGTTTCCGATGCCATCGACAGTTGTGCAGGACGGACCATGGTTCAGGCTACGGTCCGTCGATGCCACCGTTGGTAGCACCTGCAGATTTTTCTGAAAAACTAATTTTTGGTCTGTTTTAGCTATGGGGTGTTACATTAATTATTTGATAAAAATACTGACTTCCGGAGGTCAGAATCTCAAAAATTGAAAATAAGGATACCGACCTCTTGAGGTCAAAACATCAAAATAAAAAAATACCGAGTTTTTTTTATAGATTAGTACTTCTTAACTAAATTTTGACTTGATTTATCTAGAATCTACAAACATAATTACAACATAATAGGGGAGAGTGCGAGGACAAAGTCGATATTAGCAATTTGAAGGCACAAACCACAATTGAGGAAGAGGATCATTGTTGGAGAATGAAGATGTTGGATGAATTTTTTTTAAATGACCCATGAATATTTACAAACGATCTGATATTAATTTTTATCCAAAAATATTAACCCCCTAAATTTTAAACTAATATTATTTTAGTTCTACATAAATGGAAATATTTATTCACATGGACAATAACTTGGCATCTTTTTTTAGTACAACTAGTAAATGGGCTCGCGCTTCGTGCGGTTGAATATTCTTATTTAAAATGTATTAGAAATTTTTTTTTTGTATTTTGATGTTATAATATATTTATATAAACCTGTTTTTAAGAGTATAGGGACTATTGATTCTAGTTTATCATTTGTTATATTGTATGAAAAGTTAAAATTACAAATGATAACACTATTTTGTCCTAGTTTAAGTTATTTTATTTTACGTGGTTACACAATGTCTTTAATAAGAGAGTCAAATAAATATTTTCTCAATCTTCTTCTATGCAAATATTGTTAGTATAACACTAAAAATTACTCTCACAATATTAAATATTTTTTTTAATGTATTTATAAAAATAACGTGTTTATCAAGAGCAAAGGTTTCACCATCATATCGATAGGTAATATATAGTCATTATGTGTTTAAAATTAAGATGAAATCTTCCAAAATCAAAATTTGATATGTAATATAGTTATGATAATGTTTTGGAATTGATGTTTTGCAGAAACAAATGATTAAGGATCCTTGAAAAGTATGAAAGAGACGTAAGGGATAATGGGGAAAAAGTTCTAAAAAAAGTACTTTGGTAAGAGAGAATAGTCATCATTGTGTATCATATAATTATTATTAATTGCTAGTTTTAGTTCTAGCGTTTGACGTTTTTTTTTTTTTTGCTCTTTTTAATATTGACATTATTATGACAATAACAAAAAATCATATAAACTAATAACTTTAGAGAAACATAAATAACAAAGTTTAAAATATGTAATAAGAAACAACAATTAATATCATAAGCATAAATTAATAATTGTAAAAAACATACCAGGATGCGTGACAGTAGAATGAAACAAAAAGGAAAAATCGAGTCTACAAAATGCAGTGTCTCTCCTTTTCAGTGACCCACTCAACAGGAGCAAAGTACACAATTAATTAATTCTATATAAGAAGAAGAAGAAGAAGAAGAAGAAGAAGAAGTAGTAGTTCTGAATCAAATATTTTACTTAACTATGAAGAAGAAGCAGTTCAGAATTTCGTTATTTTAGAATGAGAGAAAATCACTCTATTTATAGAAACAAAGCATAGTGCGAACAAATTTTAATTTTATCTTAATCAAAAGTTCATTACTCTTTGGAAAAGTCACAACTTTTCGAAATGGTCACAACCTTTCATTAAAGTCGCAACTCTTCATAAAAGTAACAACTTTTCAATAAAATTCACAACTTTTTATAAAATTCAGAACTTTTCATGAAAGGGAAAGATTTATTTTGGATAGAAATTAAATAAAAGGGAATTCTTGTTGGTGGCGCCACGTAGGTGGACCTAGGGTACTATATCTATTTAATGATATGTGTTTTAATACATATATATGGTTATAATTTGGGTAGAAAAAAAAAAGAAAACCCAATAAATGTAATGTGACTTTGACCATTTAACTTTAATATTTTAAATGTCTACTTTCAATTGTCGAATTTAAAAATCAAGAGATAATTTATCAATTAGTTCTTGGTAATTTCGCCTTCACCAACAAGGTGGTCAAAAGTTCATGAAATCTGCCAACTTAACTATTAGGATTCGTTCCCTCTAGTCCATATTGATTGAATAGTCATAAGTTTTTTTAATTGTTCAAAATAAGTGATTTTTCAAAAGTTATTTGTTAATTGGGTTTTTTTTCTTCACATTTATCCTTTCTTTCAATGATGTTGTTCACTACTTTACATTTTTAGTGAAATCTTTAGGAATAATAATAAATATAATTAAAAATAGCCTTTAATGTTCGTCCTTATGATTTTTCTTAAATAGGAGTGTTATATCCTAACAATTCATTTAATATAGACGAGAGGAAGTACCCTTCATTCCCCCAATATTTGTCACCATTTTAAATATATTATATTCAAAATATAATATAGTAAAATTAGCGAATAGTTGCAAGTACCCCACCCACCTAAACTATGAACGAAATCTCAGTGACACACCTTAACTAAACTAAGGTCCTATTACCCCTGAACCCATTTTTGAAAAATAAATATATACACCTTTTTGACTAACATAAATCCAAATGTCTCCTACACGTCTCATTTGCGTGGAGTCACGCAGTGTGCTATGTAANGTGGGGGTAGTACCTCGGTTTAGTTAATACCTAGTTCCACCACTTAATAATGGTGCTAACTACTTCTAACAACTTATTCTAAAAGGAATTGTCTTATGTATATAGTAATTAATAAGTTTAATAAAATATATAGGTTAAGTTGATTTTTTCTTCTAAAATTAGCGAGGAGGTAAATTGAGTAATAGTGTTAACTACTAACTGTAATGACCCATTTAGTCATTTTGAGTGTTTTAACCTTATATTCTTATAAAATACTTTTCGATAGATTTTAAATGACTATTTTGGACTATTCATAAGTACATTTATAAATTTAATGGGGTAGTTTTTATAATTTGTTTAGGTGGTGGTTAAGGAAAATAAATGTAAACTTAATAGTGGGTTATTTTCACACTTCTATATTTTCTCTTATATAATAATTAGTGAGTAAATATTCTGTAGAAAAAATAAGGGTTTGAGAAAAGAGAGCGGCTACGTCAAAGTCAATCGTGGCTCTTTCTACTGGTACGCTTCTTCGTAAATTACATTCTAATTTTGGAACTATTATTGTACTACTATAGCGTCGAATGGATGGAATGGATGTATCTTTTAGTTGGTAATTGGTCATTATAATTAAATTAGGAAGGAAAATTTGGCAATGTTGAAATTGAATTTTGGAATATGGCACTTCGGCAGTACGTTCTTTGACAATTTGAGAGGGCAAATGTTCTGTCGTTATTGGCTAATTATGGATAAGGTTTGAGGTTATTGGTTAGGTTAGCTTGGCTTTCTATATAGATATATGTTGTTGCCTAGAGAATGATTAGAAATTGTTTAAATTTTATTTTTTTTAAAATCTTAAGGATATAGTATGATTCTTTGTCGTAAAGATTGATTATTATGGGGAAAAAATAAGAGTAAATAATAATTTAATAACGATGATTAATTGAGGGTTATGCAAAACTATTAATTATTATGTAGAGTAGAGAGTCCATCTTGCTTCTGCAATTTTCTTACGGGTGGATTGAAGTTAATGAGTTCTTATTTATTTTTGATGTAATAGATTTTTTTGTTATGGTTCTAGGTTTCGATAGAAGTTTTTATATATTGGTATAGGTAATGAAATTTTAGGTGTATTGATGTATTATACAAGTATAATAAAATTAAGTTATTGAGAGGAAATATGACTTAACTCTAGACTTGCTATTTGAGAAATACTAAACTTGATACATTAGTTGGTATAAAGTTTTAGGAATTTGGTTATAGTAATATGAGTATCTACGGATTGGTTTGCTGATATATTATGCATACTTGATATACTAGGGACATTCTAAGGAATTGAGTAAAGGAATCCCGGGGGAAGTAGCTTGCTTGACTTCAGTTCTCCGGTGGAGGCAGGTTATAGTTTATTCTATTTGATAAAAGGACTCTTAATAGTGATTGATAAGCATTGAGTGATATTGTGAAGTTCCCAATTTACTTGATTGTGTGTTCTCTGATTGGTCTGAAATCCCGAGACCGTGAAATTAATAATCTTGATACCTATCTATCGAAGTGATGTTTTTAATAAAGAAGTCTTGATAAATATTATTAATGTAGTGAAAAGTGGAGATAATAAATGATAGTTTAACAATATAAATAGATCTGAGTGTCACGTTCTAACACGGTTTTATTGATCAGAATGTCACATTCCGATATAGTATTACGGATCAGAGTGTTACATTCCGACACGATATTATTGATCGGAGTATCACATTCCGACACAATATTATTGGATCGGAGTGCCATGCTCCGACACAGTATAATTGGATCAGAGTGTCACATTTTGACATGGTAAAATTTAAGGAGAAAGATATTGAATTAACTTAATGTACTCAATTTCAAAGAATTCATTTCTCAAATGAGTATTTGAGGAGGCATGAGTCCCTATAAAAATCTTCAAGGTATGAGCTAATATTGATATATAAGGGGATTGAATTACACATCTGAATTCACAATTAAATTTTTGATTATTTTTTAAGTCTACATTCGTAGTGGTATATTTTTTCAAGATATAAATTTGCAAGATAAACAATGATCCTTAAATTAGGCATTGAGCATTTGAATAGACTTCTGCGTAGTTTTGGGCATGAATAAGTTTGTTAATTTTGATTTTTTCAGGACACAAGGAAAGGTTTCACTTAAAGTGTAGGTTTAGAGTATATGGTAAAATGTCATGGGTTGTTTGTTAAAGGATGAGATGAGTAAGAAAGCTAGAAAAATTAACAAGAGTTTAATACATAGATCGGTTGAGATATTTAGAATTTTATGATACAATGCATAGGTATTTGATGGTTAATAGAGGTTATGAGCTTATAATACATAGAATAATTTGAGTGCCCAAGAAGTTCCCTTAGTGTTGGCATGAGGTATATGATGGTTTAGAATGGTAGCTAAAGCATGGTATGTGGAAATGTGTGAAGTTGATTTTGGGTGTGATTTAATAATTTTATCTCGATGGAAAGGTACTAATAAGTTAGAAAATAGTGCTATTAGCCTTGTTTGGGACTCGTATTTCTCATAAAAGGCTTAAATAGAAAGAGAGATAGCTATAGTTTGAACATGTTCTTGATAAGAATACTTTGATTATAATGATGATGTGGGAGTAAGGTCGATGATCGGTGTGGTTATGATGTTTTTTTAGTCTTAAGATTGTGGAATTCAGTGGATGTGGTGTTCAATAAATCAAGTATGTGTGAAATTATAATATGGACTAAATTTGTGATTGTGGGTAATTAAAAAAATATATCAAAGATATAGAGTAAGATAAATAAAAATGTTTGATACGGGCACTATTAGGGGCGTCAAATGCGCGGGCTAGTTTGAAAATGAAAATATAAAAAAGGGTAAAACAGAAATCGGGTTGAGTCTTGACCCGTCCAAGTTTCCTTTGGGCTCAAATGGGTTTGGCACAAGTGGGCTAAAACTGGTTTGAAACTTGACCCGGCCATTTGGACCCAATAAATCTAAATAACATAACATATTGTTATTTAACTTTTATAATTCACAATTTGGATTTCAACTCAAGAATTTTTTGTTAAAAAGGTAACAAATGGATTAGATAAATCCTAAAAAATGTTAAATAAAAAATGCTTCATACCTTTAATATAGGAGCATATCTTAATAATAAGTTCTAAAACATGTTGAAATTGAGGATTGAATTGGGCTCAATTTGAAATTTTCTTCAAATGGGTTAAGCTTGAATGCATTGAGATCGAAGCTATGGAAGGAGTATCTATGTTTGAGTTACCTATGTTTGAGTTAGTTTTTGACACCCCTACGCCCTATGGAAGGAGTATCTAGGGTTATTCGACCTGGTTATGTACATTCTTATGTGACCAACTACTTCATTATGGTCATGGTTTAGAATATAGTTCACTTTCTCTATCCGTGTGTGTTTTCGCTTGTATGGGTGAGTCCCTCATAGTGGATAAGGTGTACCTATCTTTGATGTGCTCTTCATTGGGTAGGATTTTTAGGCATACTTGGTTATCTCAAATGACATATTTGGTGTTGTCTTGGATCTATTAAAGTTACTAGAGATTCTACACATACAATTTTGCTTATGAGAATTTGTAGGAGAACTATCATAAAATTTTACAGTCGTTTAGACTTAAGAATTATCTCATCATGTGTATCATTTTTTGACTAAGTGTAGATATCCAATTGGTTGGTTTGATACTTTTGATATGAGACCTTGGATACTAATATTTTGAAGGAATTGTTGACACAAATACCCTGTTTTACCCTCGTCTACTTTTGATTGTTCGAGAGTGAACGTGTGTACATTGGTATCTATTGTAACGACCCATTTGGTCGTTTTGAGAAGTAGAGATTTTTATTTTATAAAATACTTTTTGGTAGACTATAAATGCATATTTTGGACTATTTGTATCAAGATTTTTGAATTTAATGGGGTAATTTTTATGATTTATTTAGTTGGTTGTTAAGGAAAATAAAAGTAAACTTAATAGTCGGTTACTTTCACACTTTTATAGTTTTTCTTATATAATATTTATGGAATAATATTTTGTAGAAAGCATGAGGGTTTGAGAAGAGAGAGCAACTACATTAAAACTAATCGTGGGTCTTTCCGCTGATACTACTCTTTGTAAATTAAAATCTAATTCTTGAAAGAATATTGTACTACTATCGAATCGAACGGATGTATTTTATAGTTTGCACTTGGTTGTTATAATTTAATTAGGCAGAAAATTTGGCAATGTTGAAACTGAAATTTTAAATCTGGCACTTTAAAAGTACGTTCTTTAACAATTTAAGGGGACTAATGTTAGGGCATTATTGGATAATGATGGATAAGGTTTGAGGTTCTTGGTTAGATTAGCATGACTTATATTATATAGATATATGTTATTTGCTACATATTTATTAGAAATTCTTTCAATTTTAATTCTTAAATTCTTAAGGACATCCCATTATTCTTGGTTGTAGAGTTTGATTATTATGGGAACAAGATTGGGAGTAGATAAAAATTGAATTACGATGATTAATTGAGGGTTATGGGCAATTATTAATTAATATTCAGAGTATAGAGTAGATCTTTGTTCTGCAATATTACTTTGTGGTGGATTAAAATTAATGAGTTCTTAGTTAGTTTCGATGTGTTGTATTTTTTTATGGTAGAGAATAGGGTATAGAGTAGATCTCGCTCGAAGTGATGCGTGGAATAAAGAAGACTTGATAAAATATTGTTAATGCACTGAAAGATGTTGTAACGATACAAAAAAAAGAATAAATAGGTACTTAAGGTGATTTAATTATTAATTAAAAATCTGAAATTTTAAGGGCATAATGGTTCTTTCGCGTATTAATTAATATAAACCAGATTTGTATTAATTAAATTTAAATTCTATTTGACTAAGTCATTGAATTAGTCTCCTAATCCTAATAGTTCTCTCTCTCTCACGTTCTCCATCTTTCTCACGTTATTCTGCCAAGCACAACAAAAAAACAGAGAATATATCAACAGTTCTTCACGCTTGAAGAACTCATATGACATTTTAAGAAAAACAAAGCAACCAAAAAAAATATTAAGGCGAAGAGAAGTTGTTCGTTGAGTGGTGTGGACGTTGAGGTAACTTGGACTTATTTTTGGAGAGAGTTTTGGGTAGCAAATTTTTCGTTTGAACATCAATAAAGGTATGAGTTTCTCTCATGGAATTCTTTCTCCAAGAGTACTTTCTTTCGAACATTTCTTAAACTCTTGAAACTAAGGTTGTTCCCCCTTCGTATGTCCTTGTCCTTAGCTCCCTAACGAATTTGTAGGATGGGTATGTTATGCTGCTAGATTTTTGCATGAATGATGTGTTTAAATTAAATATGAATGTGTTTATCTGTGGGAAATCACGATAATGATCATCAAAATATGACCGAAAAAGTTGATGTATAGGCGTGTATAGGGCAGTGTTTTAGTCACTGTTTTGGGGTGTATAAGTTTTGTTTTTATTGTGCATTTTATGTGTGATGTTCATTATGATGAAGTATAGTGAATTGAATAACCATCTTATAGCTATTTAAACTTATAAAAAAATGCACCTAAAAATTGTTGGAGAAGGACAAAAAATTCCAGATTTTTGTACCCGTCAAAAGTGTAAAATTCTGAGTTTGTAAAATAAAATAAATTATGTGAGGTCAATAGGAATCAAACCCAAGACCTCACTTGTGATTGAAACTAAAAAAATATATATAACAAGTGAGGCCTGCAGGGATCGAACCCAGGACCTTACTACAGCATGCTTTAAAAAAAAAAAAAGGGAAGGGGCTAAGAGGAATCGAACTCCTTAGCTTCTGGTTCGCTGAAAAAAAAAGAGAGGAAAAGAAATGGGGGCTAAGGGGAATCGAACCCCTTAGCTACTGATTTCGCTGGGAAGAAAAAAAAAGGGAGAAAAAGAAATGGGGGCTGGGGTAATCGAACACGAGACCTGGGGGAAGAGGAGAAGGGAATTAATACAGTAAATTAAATGGGAGGCGTGGGATTCGAACCCACGACCTCCAAGTGCGAGCGAGAGAGGGAAAAATGGGAAGAAGTAAAACATGTGGCGTGGGAATCGAACCCACGACCTCAGGGACTTGAGCAGTGGAAAAAAAAATATACAGGGGTGTTGGGGTTCGAACCCACCACCTCACAGCCTCGTGTCTTCGGCAAAAATTAAAATAAAATAAGGGGGTTGTGGGGGTTCGAACCCACAACCTCCCTATCGTAGCAAGCTTTATTCTAAAAACTAAAAAGGAGTTGTTGGGGCTCGAACCCCCAAGCTTTCGGTTAATTAATAGTAAAATAAAAATAGAAAATTTATTTCTTTCAAGTAAATATTTAGATTTAAATTAGAATTCCAATTAAAATAGAATATTAATTCTTTCATGTAAATGTTGGGATTTAATTTAGAATTCTATTTAAAATAGAAAATTTATTTCTTTGATGTAAATGTTGAGATTTAAGTTAGAATTCTAATTAAAATGGAAAATTAATTATTTCATGAAGATGTTGAGATTTAATTTAGAGTTCTAATGTTATGAATATTAAAAATAAAATCAATGAAAAATATAAATGATATCCAAGTGATTCAAGATTTGTGTTCCCGTACCCAAACCTCCGTAATGATACATAAGTCATATGTGAGTAAAATATTCAAAAAATAGTGTCATCTACTTAGATCAAGAATCAAGGTCTTGGCATATATACAAGTTACATAAGTCTTGTAATGTATAATTTAGGAAGTAAGAATCACTCAACGAACTATAAATGAAGACCCATGGTTTGTATGTATAGACACATAAGTTTAACATACGTTCAAAAATAAGTGAACCTAAGATATACGTAATGATATGAAGAATAGAACATTCATGTAATAAGAGGTGAGTAACTATGAAAAATAAACGTGCTAATAATGAAGAATGTGGTGACAATCATGATGTGAGGCTAATGTGTATGATGAGAGCAATCTCAAATGAGCCTAAGTAAATGTTATCAATACGTGCTCACCAAGGAGAGTGTAAGATAATGAAGAGACCAGTCTCTATGAATATTCTAATGAAAATATTGAGATTAAAACACTTAATAGTAATGATGACATGAGAAATCATCTATTGAGCTATGATGTCCTCATACTAGAAGCCAACTTCCGTGATGTATGAGTTGAATGTAATGGAACTTTATACTGAGCACCGATAGGCTAGCTATGAGAAGTGATGCCTTCTTTCGGGAAGGGCGTAGGTTCACGTAACTCTCATGAGATGAGACTGTCCGGCTTGCCGGTTATGGGTCTCCATACATCTCTAGTCTATATTGCCACTACAGGGATCTGGCGGGGTTAAATTCGCATATACGCTAGCATGTTATTGAATCGCTTTGGCCGGTGATTCCACCTCTTTTCGGTGTGGGGGAGACACTGGATTTCATGATGCTCGCATGATCTATGTCGGTTAAAGTTAAAGTTCCCAATGAATTAATGAGGCCAGCTTCAGATGAATTATATAATGAAATGAATGATACCGAAGGTGTTAGGATAGGATAATCAAGAGGTGGGCTAGACTCAGGTAATGACATTAGGTTAATCCTGATCATTGCACAGCAAACCCAATAAAAGTCTTAAACTACATCCTACGTATAGCTGGTGTTCACACTATCCTATGAATGAATTGAATAAGGTACGTATGAATGAATGAAGCGGACTCTGTGTTTGCTAAAGAAGGCTCCCTAGTTGAGGTCCCATATGTTGAGACCTCATTTTGTAAAGTCTTAAGGTCAAGTCCATGATAATAAGGTCTCAAGGCATATGGATGAATAATATGAAAGAAGCTATGTGTCATATGTTATGTGTTATATGCAGATGTTATATGTTGTGTGCAATTTGATAATTATAATGATGCATGTCACTCTCATGGCATAAGTTTCCCAATCTCAATTTGGCAAGTCCACTGGCTTGACTTCCGAAAATCATGTTGTTAGGAAAGAGCTATTATTTCTCATGCATGTCCCTGGTGTGTGCTTGCATATACCCATGCTTAGTACAAGGTGTACTAATTCCATACAAACATCTACTTTTTGGTGTAGGCAGAGGTGGACGGTAGAGCTACAGGTTCGTTGTTGCAGCTATCCGGACGTCAGCATTCATCCGGAGTTTGGTAGGTCCTCATTCTTTCGAGGATGCTACTGTTTTACATTCTAGCGTAGTTTTAGAGTTGAGATAGTGGAGCATGTTCCACTAGCGTTTCTTTCCTATTTTGGTTTAGACATTGTATTGGTGCTATTTTGGCCGATATACAATTAATACTTAATGAATTATTTCTTTCAGTTGATTATCCCTTATATGTTAGATGGTTGATGATGAACGATTACGATATATTAAGAATGTTTAGCAAGTATAATTAAAGAATCACAAATTTCAAATTTTCCGCTAAAATTAACCTATGTAAAGTAAGAATGACGTAAGTAGGCTTGTTTGCGACCTCTAAGAGGTTAACGACGCCGCTCTCGTCTGGGTTCTAGATTCCAGTCGTGACAAAGTTGGTATCAGAGCCCTAGGTTAAATTCCTAGAATAATGAGTTCACATCAACCACATTGAGTAGTTTCTAAGTCATGGTAGTGAAGTGCACCACTATCCTGGATTTGAGACTGCATGATGCGTAGGAAAAACTTCCTTTCATCTAATCTTAATGTGTTTTTCTTGATGTCTGAATTCTTGGTGTTATGAACGTGTCTGACATCAATCCTTGTTGTTTGAGAGAATGAACACTTGGAGAAATAAGGGTCTGAGGACGGGAGCAACAACAGCTAGGGGTAATTAGAATCCACCCCAGGCTCCAGCTGAAGAAGTGGCCATGCCAGTTAACCCAGCTGGGTTGACTGATGCGGAGTTGAGGACATCTCTAGCACAGATGGAACAGGCCATAACGATGCAGGCCCAAGCTATGACTGCCCAAGTCAACCGGCAGGATGTTCATAGGGAGATCCCACCGGTTCGCAGCATGGCTGACAGACTGCGAGATTTCACGAGGATGAATCCTCATATATTCGCAGGGGCTAAGACTTTAGAAGATCATCAGGAATTTATAGACGAGTTGCATCAGATCCTGGTGGCCATGGGGGCCACTGATATTGAGAAGGTTGAGCTGGCTTCCTACCAGCTCAAGGATGTTGCACAGACTTGGTGCAAGATGTGGCAAGATAGCTGTGTCCTAGGTGGAGTGCCAGTCACATAGGAGCTGTTCAAGAAAGCATTCTTAAAAAGATTCTTCCTAGAGAGATGAAGGAGGCCAAGGTTGAGGTGTTCATCAACCTTAAACAAGGATCTATGACGGTCAGGGAGTATTCCCTGATGTTTGTGAAGCTATCAAGGTATGTTACTTCCCTTGATATTTAATAGCAAGAATGAGGAGAGTACTTAGCTTTGTTGAAATTATCCAGGTATGCTACTTCCCTGGTTTAGAAAAGCAAGGATGAGATGAGCATGTTCCTCAGAGGAATCAATGGACAACTGGAGAAGGAGTGTCGGTCTGCGATGCTCCGTGATAATATGGACCTTTCTAGGTTAATGGTGCATGTCCAGCAGGTGGATAACAGAAGAAAGAGGAGAGGTGTACGTGATATTAGGAGGCCTAGGCCTCAAGATCAGGCATGTCCCAGCCATGGAGGCCATAGAAACAATTTTGGCGTCCGTGAGCAGCCCAAATTCAAGAAGGGGCAACAGAGTTTTGGGATTCTAACCCTCAAAGAAATACAAAACCTATAGGAGGCAAATCCGAACCCAAGAGGGGCAATGGAGGGGAGATGCACCGTCCAAAGAAGACTTGTGCAAAGTGTGGCCGAGCTCACAGTGGATAATGCAGACAGGGCACTAATGCCTGCTTCGGTTATGTAAGAGTGGACACATGGTCAGAGACTGTCCCAGAACAGAGGTCAGGCTGCAGATAATGCCCAGCCTAGGCCTACCCCACAGAGTGCAGCAGCAGCCGAGCCTCCAAAGAGGAATAGATTCTATGCCTTGAAATGCAGGGAGGAGCAGGAGAGTCCGCTGATATGGTCACTGGTATGCTGTAAGTATTCTCAACTTCTGTTTATGCTTTACTTGATCCAGGGTCTACGCTTTCCTTTGTGACTCCTCTGCTTGCCCTTACTTTTGAAATACTACCTGAAGTTCTGCATGATCCTATAGTGGTTAGTACGCCTTTAGGAGAAAATATAAGAACTGATAAGGTATAAAAGAATTTCCCAATAGTTGTGAGTGGCAAGACTATGTGTGAAAACTTGATTGAGTTACCCATGCATGATTTTGATATTATTCTTGGCATGGACTGGCTTCACAGCTAATATGCTTGCTTGGACTGTCTTAGTAGAGTGGTGAGGATTCGCTTCCCTAATGAAGAACAGTTAGTTTGGGAGGGGTACAATTCAAATCGTCCTAACCCCTTGATTTCAAATCTTAAGGCCAATAAAATGATGGCCAAGGGGTTACTATGTCATCTTGTCAGTGTTAATGATTTAGATCATGACGTTCCTTCCATAGACTCGGTGCCTGTAGTAAATGAATTCCTAGATGTGTTTCCTGAAGATTTTCCTGGAGTCCCTCCCCTTCGAGAGATTGACTTTGGTATCGACTTAAAACCTGATACTAAACCAATCTCAATTCCTCCTCATAGAATGGCTAAAGCAGAACTCAAAGAGTTGAAGCTGCAGTTAAAAGATCTCACTGATAAGGGTTTCATTCAGCCGAGCATATCCCCTTGGGGCGCTCCAGTGTTGTTTGTAAAGAATAAATATGGGACCCTTAGAATGTGTATCGATTATCGGCAACTCCACAAAGTCACTATAAATAATAAGTATCCACTTCCCAGAATTGATGATTTGTTCGATCAGCTCCAAGGGTCTAGTTTCTTCTCTATGATTGATCTTCGTTCAGGGTATCATCAGCTTAGGGTTAGGGATGGGGATGTCCCAAAGACAGCTTTTCGTACCCGTTATGGTCATTATGAGTTCTTGGTTATGTCATTCGGTCTCACGAATGCACCTGCTATTTTTATGGATCTCATGAACAGAGTCTTCCGTGAATACCTTGACTCTTTCGTCATAGTATTCATTGATGACATTCTCATCTACTCTAAGACCAAGGAAGAGCATGAACAACATTTGAGACTAACCATGCAGATACTTAGACAACATCAGTTGTATGCCAAATTCAGCAAGTGTGAATTCTAGCTGAGATCAGTGACCTTCCTGGGCCATGTTGTGTCCGATCAAGGTGTAGAAGTGGACCCCAGAAAGACTGAAGATGTTAAGAACTGGCGACAGCCTCTTACTCCCACCGATATCCGTAGCTTTTTGGGATTGGCTGGTTACTACCGCAGGATTGTGGAGGGCTTTTCTTCCATTGCTGCCCCACTTACATCCTTGACAAAGAAGAAATCCATGTTTGAATGGACGGAGACTTGTGAGAAGAGTGTCCGAGAGCTCAAGGATAGACTCACTTCAGCCCCGGTGCTTACTCTGCCTAAGAGTGGCGAGAATTACACTATCTATTGTGATGCATCTAGGGTTGGTTTGGGATGTGTTCTTATGTAGGCTGGTAAGGTGATAGCCTATGCTTCCAGACAGCTCAAGGTTCATGCAAAAAATTTCCCACAAATGACTTGGAGTATGCAGATGTGGTGTTTGCATTGAAGCTGTGGAGGCATTATCTGTATGGAGTACATGTGGATGCGTTCACGGATAATAAGAGTCTCAAGTACAGTTCACGCAGAGGGAGTTGAATCTACGTCAACGCAGATGGTTGTAGCTGTTGAAGGATTATGACATGAATGTGCACTACCATCAAGGTAAGGCTAATGTTGTGGCTGATGCTTTGAGCAGGATGAGCATGTGGAGTGCAACCCACGTTGAGGATGAGAAGAAAGAGCTAGTGAAAGAGGTACACAGACTGGCTAGACTGGGTGTGCGGTTGGTTGACTCTACTAGTGGAGGTGTTTTAGTTCACCCTAGTTCAGAATCATCCCTGATAGTGGAAGTCAAAAAGGGTCAGTATCTTGATCCTATGTTGATGGAGGTGAAGGACTCAGTGTTGTTGAAAATGAACGAGTCTTTCGCTTTGGGAGATGATGGCATACTTAGATACCAGAATCGGTTGTGTGTACCAGATGTAGATGATTTACGGACCAGGATTGTGACAGAGGCCCATGGTTCTAGATGTTCCATACATCCAGATACCACCAAAATGTAGCATTATCTTAAGCAAACTTATTGGTGGGATGGCATGAAGAAGGATATTGCAGACTATGTAGCGAAGTGTTTTAATTATCAGCAGGTTAAGGCAGAACATCTTAAGCCTGGTGGTCTGACTCAGATTATTGAGGTTCCGACTTGGAAATGGGAGGCCATTAATATGGACTTCGTGATTGGTCTTCCGAGGACTAGGAAGCATCATGACTCCATATGGGTTATTGTGGACAGATTGACTAAGTCTACCCACTTTATCCCTGTGAAGTCTACTTATAGGGCCGAGGATTACGTGAGACTCTATATTGATGAGATTGTGAGATGGCATGGGATTCCTTTGTCTATTATTTTAGATAGAGGATCTCAGTTTACTTCGCATTTTTGGAGATCTTTCCAGAAAAGCTTAGGCACGCAGGTGAAACTTAGCACTGCCTTTCATCCTCAGACAGATGGGCAGGCAGAGCGCACCATTAAGACATTGGAGGACATGTTGAGAACGTGCGTGATTGACTTTAGAGGTAACTGGGATGACCATCTACCTTTGATAGAGTTCTTGTATAATAATAGCTATCACTCCAGCATTATGATGGCACCGTTAGACGCATTGTATGGTAGGAGGTGTAGATCTCCAGTTGGGTGGTTCGAGGTTGGAGAGTCATCCATTTTGGGTCCAGAGATCATTCATGAGGCCTTGGAGAAAGTTAGAATGACTAGAGACAGGTTGACTACTGCATACAACCGACATAAATCATATGCAGACAACAGAAAGCAGCACTTAGAATTTAACGTTGGTGACTAGGTTTCCTTGAAGATATCGCCTATGAAAGGGGTGATGAGATTTGGTAGAAAAGGGAAGTTGAGTCTGAGGTATGTGGGGCCATATGAGATCATACAGCGTATGGGTGAGGTGGCCTATGAGCAAGCATTACCTGCAGAGCTAGCTTTTATTCATCCAGTCATTCATGTCTCTATGTTGAAGAAGTGCCTAGGTGATCTAGCATCCATCCGACCTGTTGAAGGTTTGGGGGTTGGTGAAGACTTGTCCTATGAGGAGGTACCTGTTGAAATCTTAGACAGATAGGTCAAGCGACTGAGGAACAAGGAGATTGCCACAGTGAAGTTATTGTGGAGAAATCATCTTGTGGAGGGTGCTACATGGGAGGCTGAGGAAGACATGAGATCTCGATATCCCCATCTTTTCAACTCTTGAGGTTAGACTTCCTACTCATAAGGCTATAGTTCCTTATCTCTTCGTATTTTGTTGCTATTTGCTGATTGTACATAGCGATTAAGTTGTAATCTGATTGGCATTACGATGTGTAATGGTAGTGTCATTCGGGGACGAATGTTCCTAAGGGGGGATAATGTAACGATCCAAAAAAATTAGAATAAAGAGGTACTTAAGGTGATTTAATTATTAATTAAAAATCAGAAACTTTAAGGGAATAATGGTCCTTTCGCGTATTTATTAAAATAAACCAAATTTGTATTAATTTAATTTAAATTCTATTTGACTAATTCATTGAATTAGACTCCTAATCCTAATAGTTCTCTCTCTCTCTCTCACGTTCCTTAACTCTCTCTCTCACGTTCTCCATCTTTCTCACGTTATTCTGCCAAACACAACAAAAAAACAGAGAATCTATCAACAATTCTTCACGTTTGAAGAACTCACATGAAATTTTAAGAAAAACAAAACAACCAAAAAAAAATATTAAGGCGAAGAGAAGTTGTTCGTTGAGTGGTGTGGACGTTGAGGTAACTTGGACTGATTTTTGGAGAGAGTTTTGGGTAGCAAATTCTTTGTTTGAACATCACCAAAGGTATTGGTTTCTCTCATGGAATTCTTTCTCCAAGAGTACTTTCTTTCGAACATTTCTTAAACTCTTGAAACTAAGGTTGTTCCCCCTTCGTATGTCCTTGTCCTTAGTTCCTCACTAATTTGTAGGATGGGTATGTTGTGCTGCTAGATTTTTGCATGAATGATGTGTTTAAATTAAATATGAATGTGTTTATGTGCGGGAAATCACGATAATCATCATCAAAATATGACCAAAAAAGTGGATGTATAGGCGTGTATAGGGCAGTGTATTAGTCACGGTTTTGGGGTGTATAAGTTGTGTATTTATTGTGCATTTTATGTGTGTAATGGGTGTACAATGTGATGTTCACTATGATGAAGTATAGTGAATTGAATAACCATCTTATAGCTATTTAAACTTATAAAAAAATGCATCTAAAAATGCTTGGAGAAGGACAAAAATTTCCAGATTTCTGTACCCTTCAAAAGTGTCAAATTCTGAGTTTGTAAAATAAAAAAAATTAAGTGAGGTCAATGGGAATCGACCCAAGACCTCACTTGTGAAAGAAACTGAAAAAAATTTAATTATAATAAGTGAGGCCTGCAGGGATCGTACCCAGGACCTCACCACAACATGCTTTTTTTTAAAAAAAGGAAGGGGCTAAGGGAATCGAACCCCTTAGCTTCTTGTTCGCTGGAAAAAAAAAGAGAGGAAAAGAAATGGGGGCTAAGGGGAATCGAACCTTTTAGCTACTGATTTCGCTGGGAAGAAAAAAAAGGGAGAAAAACAAATGGGGGATGGGGGGATCGAACACGAGACATGGGGGAAGAGGAGAAGGGAATTAATTCAGTAAATTAAATGGGAGGCGTGGGATTCGAACCCACGACCTCCTAGTGCGCGCGAGAAAGGTAAAAATGGGAAGAAATAAAACGTGAGGCGTGGGAATCTCAGGTACTAGAGCAGCGAAAAAAAATAATAATAGAGGGGCTGTGGGGGTTCGAACCCACCACCTCACAACCTCCTCTCTTCAGCAAAAATTAAAATAAAATAAGGGGGTTGTGGGGGTTCGAACCCACAACCTTCCTATCGTAGCAAGCTTAATTCTAAAAACCGAAAAGTGGTTGTTGGGGATCGAAACCCCAAGCTTTCAGTTAATTAATAGTAAAATAAAAATAGAAAATTTATTTCGTTCATGTAAATATTTAGATTTAAATTAGAATTCTAACTAAAATAGAATATTAATTCTTTCATGTAAATGTTGGGATTTAATATAGAATTCTACTTAAAATAGAACATTTATTTCTTTCATGTAAATGTTGATATTTAAGTTAGAATTCTAATTAAAATGGTAAATTAATTATTACATGAAGATGTTGAGATTTAACTTAGAGTTCTAATGTTATGAATAGTATAAATAAAATAAATGAAACATATAAATGATATCCAAGTGATTCAAGATTTGGGTTCCCGTACCCAAACCTCCGTAATGATACATAAGTCATACGTGAGTAAAATATTCAAGAATAATGTCATCTACTTAGATCAAGAATCAAGGTCTTGGCATATATACAAGATACATAAGTCTTGTAATGTATAATTTTAGGAAACTAAGAATCACTCAACGAACTATAAATGAAGACCCACGATTTGTATGTATAGACAAATAAGTTTAACATAAGTTCAAAAATAAGTGAAACTAGGATATACGTAATGAAATGTAGAAATGAACATTCACATAATAAGAGGTTAGTAACTATGAAAAATAAAGGTGCTAGTAATGAAGAATGTTGTGACAATCATGATGTGAGGCTAATGTGTATGATGAGAGCAATCTCAAATGAGCCTAAGTAAATGTTACCAATACCTCACAGCCTCCTCTCTTCATCAAAAATTAAAATAAAATATGGAGGTTGTGGGGGTTCGAACCCTCAACCTCCCTATCGTAGCAAGCTTAATTCTAAAAACCAAAAAGGGGTTGTTGGGGCAGGAAACTCCAAGCTTTCGGTTGATTAATAGTAAAATAAAAATAGAAAATTTATTTCTTTCATGTAAATATTTAGATTTAAATTAGAATTCTAATTAAAATAGAATATTAATTCTTTCATGTAAATGTTGGGATTTCATATAGAATTCTATTTAAAATAGAAAATTTATTTCTTTCATGTAAATGTCAAGATTTAAGTTAGAATTCTAATTAAAATGGAAAATTAATTATATCATGAAGATGTTGAGATTTAACTTAGAGTTCTAATGTTATGAATACTAGAAATAAAATCAATGAAAAATATAAATGATATCCAAGTGATTCAAGATTTGGGTTCCCGTACCCAAACCTCCGTAATGATACATAAGTCATACGTGAGTAAAATATTCAAGAATAATGTCATCTACTTAGATCAAGA
The DNA here is from genome assembly GCF_001406875.1 of Solanum pennellii. Classification (NCBI taxonomy): domain Eukaryota; kingdom Viridiplantae; phylum Streptophyta; class Magnoliopsida; order Solanales; family Solanaceae; genus Solanum; species Solanum pennellii. The sequence goes on from NC_028645.1 coordinate 65,956,746, forward strand.
ATCAAGGTCTTGGCATATATACAAGATACATAAGTCTTGTAATGTATAATTTTAGGAAACTAAGAATCACTCAACGAACTATAAATGAAGACCCATGGTTTGTATGTATAGACACATAAGTTTAACATACGTTAAAAAATAAGTTAACCTAAGATATACGTAATGAAATGAAGAAATTAACATTCACATAATAAGAGGTGAGTAACTATGAAAAATAAAGGTGCTAATAATGAAGAATGTGGTGACAATCATGATGTGAGGCTAATGTGTATGATGAGAGCAATCTCAAATGAGCCTAAGTAAATGTTACCAATACGTACTCACCAAGGAGAGTGTAAGATAATGAAGAGACCAGTCTATATGAACACTCTAATGAAAATATTGATTTTAAAACACTTAATACTAATGATGAGATGAGAAATCTCTATTGAGCTATGATGTCCTCATACTATACGCCAACTTCCATGATGTATGAGTTGAATGTAATGGAAATTTATACTGAGCACCGATAGGCTAGCTATGAGCGGTGATGCCTTCTTTCGAGAAGGACGGAGGTTCACGTAACTCTCATGAGATGAGACTGTCCGGCTTGCCGGTTATGGGTCTCCATACATCTCCGTGTCTTTGAACCTATATAACCACTATAGGGATCTGGCGTTGTTAAATTCCCATATACGCTAGCATGTTATTGAATCGCTTTGGCCGGTGATTCCACCTTTTTTCGGTGTGGGGGAGAGACTGCATTTCATGATGCTCACATGATCCACGTCGATTAAAGTTAAAGTTCCCAATGAATAAATGAGGCCAGCCTCAAATGAATCATATAAAGAAATGAATGATACCGTAGGTGTTAGGATAGGATAATCAAGAGGTGGGCTAGACTGAAGCAGTGACATTAGGTTATTCCTGATCATTGCAGAGCAAACCCGATGAAAGTCTTAAACTACATCCTAGGTATAGCTAGTGTTCACACTAGCCTATGAATGAACTGAATGAGGTACGTATGAATGAATGAAGCAGACTCTGTGTTTGCTAAAGAAGGCTCCCTAGAAGAGGTCCCATATGTTGAGACCTCATTTTGTAAAGTCTTAAGGTCAAGTCCATGATAATAAGGTCTCAAGGCATATAGATGAATAATATGAAAGAAGCTATGTGTCATATGTTATGTGTTATATGCAGATGTTATATGTTGTGTGCAATTTGATAATTATAATGATGCATGTCACTCTCATGGCATAACTTTCCCAATCTCAATTTGGCAAGTCCACTGACTTGACTTCCGAAAATCATGTTGTTAGGAAAGAGCTATTATTTCTCATGCATGTCCCTGGTGTGTGCTTGCATATACCCATACTTAGTACAAGTGTGTACTAATTCCATACAAACATCTACTTTTAGGTTTAGGCACAGCTGGATGGTAGAGCTACAGGTTCGTTGTTGCAGCTATCTGGACGTCAGCATTCATCCGGAGTTTTGTAGGTCCTCATGCTTTCGAGGATGCTACTGTTTAACATTCTACTATAGTTTTATAGTTGAGCTAGTGGAGCATGTTCCACTAGCGTTTCTTTCCTGTTTTGGTTCAGACTTTGTATTGGTGCTATTTTGGCCGATATATAATTAATACGTAATAAATTATTTATTTTAGTTGCTTATCTCTTATATGTTAGATGGTCGATGATGAACGATTACGAAATATTAAGAATGTTTAGCAACTATAATTAAAGAATCACAAAAATCAAATTTTCCGCTAAAATTAACCTATGTAAAGTAAGAATGACGTAAGTAGGCATGTTTGCGACCTCTGAGAGGTCAACGACGCCGGTCTCGTCTGAGGTCTAGATTCTAGTCGTGACAGATGTGGTGATAGTTAATTCTACATTAACAATATTAGTGGATCGGAGTTTCAAATTCCAACCAGTATTATGGATCATAGTATCACAATCGAACACAACATTATCGATCAGAGTGTCATGTTCCGATACGGAATTATTTATTCGGAGTGTCACTTTTTGACAGATTATTATTTGATTGGAGTGTCACTTTTCAACTTGGAATAATTGGATCGGAGTTTGACGCTTTGACAAGTAACATGAAAATAAAAATATATTGAATTAACTTAATGTACTTTATTTCAAAGAACTCATTTTCCAAATATGTGTTATGTGGAGGCATGAGTCCCAATACGTATGCTTGATATTATGATAGGCATGAGTCCCCATACGTGTGCTTGATATTATAATTGATTGCGCACTTACTTTAGTGTTGTTGTCACTGGTTTATGTTGTTTGTTACTTATCACCTACTAATTGTCATAATTGATTTTATATTACTTTTTATTGTATATTAGTTTTATTGTGGGTTGGCTGACGATATCTATTCATTACATGTTGCTCCGTACTGAGCCCTACTTTTGTTTTCCATTGTTCCCTTTCATGAGCTCCATACTGATCCTTACTAGTGTTTTCCTTTGTTCCCTTTCATGAAGTGCAGCGAATGTACCGGCGACTTTGACATGCCTTCAGCCCTAGCTAGTCGCCAGCATATCGGGTTCCAGGTTGAGATACTCATTAAAGCTTGTGTTAGATTCTCTCGGTCATGATATGATGTCATTAGATTTGGGACATAAACTATTTTATTAATTTATTTTGGTGTCTTTAAACTATTAGACATAGTATTTTGAATATTAGATGTCCTTAATGTGATGAATTTCATGTTTTGGAAATTACATATAGTAGACTTTAATGGATTTGTGTTTCTTACACCAATAAGATTTAAGCTTCCGCATTATGAAATGTATTTCATAAGTTGAATGATAAATATAAGTTCGGGTTGGATTAATTTGTTCTCTCACGTAGGAGTTTAAGTGTGGATTCCACTCATGACTCGTTTTGGGTCGTGACACTAACTAACATTACTCTTAAATAGGGGTGAAGTAAATTCATAACATATCATTAATGGGCTGAAACAAAAAATGAATTGTATAATTTTTTACAGAGATTTTTTGTGCATTTCTGATAGGAGATTTCTTATTTTTATTCTTCTTTATGAACTGGTGAAAACCTTAATTTCTAACCAATTAAATGGATTTGAGACCCATATTATGATTGTCTTGTTGTGGGATCTACTAAAATGAACGCTTCAAGGCCACAATTTATTTGACGGCACAATTAATTATTGGGTTTAAAAAGATGTGAATGAAATTGAAGAGTTGTAACTTTTATAAAGAATTTTGACTTTTCGGAAGAGTTGCTACTGTTCTGAAGAGTTGATACTTGGATGAAAATTTATGACTTTTTCGTAAGTTTGTGACTTTTTTGAAGGGTTGTGCGTTTTCTGATAAGTCACAACAAGAAGTCATTAACACTATCATCCATTCTCTATAAATAGATGGGTTTCACTTATTTTTCAATCACAAAATTTTGAACTTTTTTCTTTTCTATTAAATATAGTATTCTAAGTGAATTTTACTGCCGTTGACTGATTTGCTGACACTATGGTTTTAAGTCTTAATACACCGGTGAGTAACATTAATCTATTATGAGAGAATATATTCCATCAACCATGAGTACTTGAGGGGATAATTTTCTTAAGAAAACATATTGTATTTGGTGGGGTCAATTTTATTTTTGAGAAAATATTTTGTTTATTATTTTTAACTAGTAAAATTACCCGCGCCTCGCGCGAGAACATAATATCAGAGAATTTATAAAATAATATTATAAATTTATCTGTTATTAAAACTAAAACACTATATTATCTCACATACAAGATTATTACGTGGTAATAAACATGCATAATGTAAAGAAAATGAAATTTATTACATCCTATCATTATCCTTACTAACAGAAACATAATTTAATTACTAAATAAATTATACTAAGATCTGTAACATAAGCAATTATCAATGAGACATTCATAAGGAACAAAGTACATGAATATTTAGTTGTGAAGAAGAAGAAGAATAAAAAGAGGAGGAGGAGGAAATTTAGAATTTTTGTTTTTTTAAAGTGAGAGAAAATCCCTTTATTTATAGACAACAAAGGGTACAGTGCACAAATGTTTATTATGCCTTATCTGAAAGGTTACAACTATTTGGAAATGTTGCAACCTTCTTAAAGGTCACAACCTTTCATAAAAATCACATTCTTAATAAAAGTCGCAACTTTTCATAAAAGTCGCAACTTTTCATAAAAGTCGCAACTTTTCATAAAAGTCGCAACTTTTAATGAATGTCGCAACTCGTCATAAAATTCGCAATTCTTCATAAAAGTCACAAATTTTCTCAAAATTCACAAATCTTTATTAAAGTCACAACTCTTCATAAAAGTCACAACTGTTCATAAAAGTCATAATTTTTCATGAAATGAGAAGGCTATTAGAAATANATATATATATATTAAGTTTCTAGTTTTGAAAATATTCTTTTAATTTTGTTGTTTCTTACCAAGTTCTTTAAAAGTATTTTTTTAAGTATCTAGCCTGTATCTTCTTCTGAAGCATAAATTCTTCGGATCAAACATTAAATTTCTTATTTTCCAGGAGAATATGCCCAACTTTTTGCTTTTCTCCTTAAATTATTTTTTTTCTCTAATATCTTATAGCCCAAATTGTTTGCTTTCTACTGTGGGCTTCTGACTTTTGCTAATTTTTATGGTTTCATTCTTCTATTGCAATCAACAGAGTTAGAGATTTCCAGCTAAATGTCTGCCAAGGAGGAGGATGGGGAGATTCGTGCACATGTTGTATATAATGGGAGTACTTGTAGAATCAGTGAAATTGGCTTTGAACATTATCCTCTTTCTGAGTGTGACATTGGCGAAGGCTTACCACACGCTCTTGTAGATTTTCCAAATTCTTGTGAGAAGTTGGGTTGGCAGGCAGAGAAAAGAGTTTCAAGATCAGGCATCTTAAGAGATAGATATTTGTATATTCCGAAGAATTGTAAGGCTCCAAAAGGCGGAAAGAGAATTGGTTTTTAAAGTAAGATTTCGGTTGAAAAGCATCTTCATTCTGCGTATACTGACATGGATATAAACCAATTTTTTTCCTCATTTAGTTGGATGATTCCTTCGAAGAAGTCGCCAATCTTAAAAGGCAGGCTTTTTGGTATATAACATGTAGATATTTATTTGGTAGTTTGCATCAATTAAAAAAAATACTCAACACATCTTTTTATTGACCTGATGCCAAATTTGTTTCTTTTTAATCAAATATTGATTTCGACTCAGATATGATAGAGATGACTACATCTTTAAGGACAGAATTGCAGTCTTTACTGCCTGATTTTCTTATAAGAGCCATTACTTGTAAGGCTGGTAACAAAATTTGTAGAAGTTTATCAAAAGAAAATCCTTTTCCAGCCATGGTTTGTGATATTTGTTGCACTGGACCTATTGTTGGCGACTATGATGGGTACAATTATGTTCGATGAGAAGCAACAATAAATGGATATAAATGTGGACATATTTCCCATCTAGACTGTGTTCTACAAGCTTACATGGCAGGGAAAGATAGAGGAAGCATCAATTTGAATGCACAATGTTTAATGTCGATACTGTGATTCAAGGATGGATTTGGGTCCACATGCTCTGAAGCTTATGAAAACTTGCACATCTGTTTCTTCTCGTGCTTACATTAAAATGATTTTGAATGTTGGTATTTTTTTTGTGTGCCTCACAAAAAAGAAGTGGAAAAGAGTTGTTGCATGATATTGTATCAATCAAGGCAAAGGTATAGCTAATTGATGAATTGTACTTTTTTTCCTTATGATGCTATCTATTTTCCTTTTAAGGTTTATAGTTAGTAGAATGACTAATTTGATTATAATATCAGCTTAGGAAAGGAGTTTGCATTCAAAAAGGAAGGTTGTGTGGATAGCAATGGTTACTTCGCTCCCCTCTCATGATCTTGTTTGTGTTGATCAGTTACTTTGACTTGAATATTTGTACCTGAGCAAGACATTTTAGTATATGCAAATGTTGTTAGCTTTCAATAATTATTGTTTATTTCAGGACATAAATATATAAATTTGTTGATTTTTTAAAGTTAACTACACTACAATTTAGATGATTAGATTAAAGAAACTTATTTTATAAGGTGTAAAGAGATAAAACAATTGATATAAATATTGTTTTACTTGTTCGAATCACCAATGTCAGCCTAATCAAGTCCCTTTCTTTTCCTTAGAGCTTAAATGTTTCCAATTAGATAAATAACCTATTTTGAACTCCTTGACATGAAAGATTACAGTTCACTTGTTGGTAACATCCTCTAGTCCTATAATTTTCTAATCTATCCTTTTTTTTCCCTTTAGTTATATCAATTAAATTCAATGTTTTTACAAGGTTAAATAGTGAAGCTAGGATATGCGTGTTATAGCTTGTTTCCATCATTAGAAAAGTTATTCTTCCTTGATTCTGATAAGGTGTTCTTTCCTTCTAGTAGGTTGCTCATTCGTCTAGATTTTTATTTTTACACGAGTCAATCTCCTCGATTCGGGTACATTCGTTTATCAATCTTCCTTCATTCTTGTAGAGTGTGACTTCCATCTATGATTAGATATGCTTTCTTCACATATTTTGAAGTATCTCTTTTTTTCTTGCATAGATCATTTAATATTAGTGTAATTATAACAACATATAGTTAATAGAGTTAACAATATGTGTTATATCATTCTGCCTTAACCTTTACTACTAAGATTTACTAGAGCGTATCAATATGGCTTCTATATATAGATATTTTTCTTATAGTGCTTGTGATTCTTCTTACTATGCTAGAAGTGAAACCATATGCCAATTTAAACTGATCAATTGTGAGAAATAATTATGTTGAAGGAAAAACTCTTCTTCTTGAATTAGGTTCCTTATACGTTTACTTTACTCGCGCCGTTCATTATAAATTTGCGGCACTAATGCCGGAGTGGGACTTTTTTGTATGTATGTGGGTTAATTACTTAGTTAATTAATAAGTATATTAATTCCTTTTACACAGATGTCTTACCAACTAAGAACTTGTAGGTTGTTCTCACCGCTACTTCTGAATCATTTTTAATGAAGATTCTAGTTAGGGTACTCCTCGTTGTGGCTGATCATTTCTAATTTTGAACTGGTGAGATCATGTTTTTGGATTACCATTATTTGCATGTGATATTTTCAGTCCTTATTTCTTATCAGAGACTTATGATGTATTTCATACTCTTAAGTTGTATTCAATGATCTTTATACTTATGCTACCTGGTTTTTGGATATTCTTTGTTGTTCTTTTCTTTCATGTGTTGCCTGACCACCCTTTTGGAGTCTCGTATAAATGTGTATTATTTTCGGCTTACACATTTTTTCTGATGGGGGGGGGGGTTGGAGTGTCTGCCATCATAACCTCGACTTGTGGATAATGAAACAATGTGTGTCAATATGACAAGGTACGTATTTAAAGTGACTCGAACACTCTTATCTCCAATACCACCATTCATTATTCCTTGAGAAGAATACGAAAACTCCATTAAACTATAGGTCTTTTTTAGTTCTCATATCTAACTATATCTCACTTTCATTAGGATGCAAATAACGTCAATAAAATACGAAATATTAAATGTTGAATAACTGCACGTAGATGTGTTCATGGGTCGGTTATTAATAAAAAAACAAAATAAATCTAAATTAATCTATTTTAAAATTAGTAAAACAAAGCAAAATTTATATTTATCAACCTTCGTGTTCACAGTTCCACGAAGGCAGTGACCACCAAACTCGAAAAGGGCTACCTCAGAAAAAAATTCCTACTTGTGGTAGAGTGAATACTACCTACTATGGATTCTTCGAGGCTCTCCCACATTAATAGCTAGCTTTTGCACTATGGAAGAATGAATATTTAGAGTCCCCATAATTTGTATAAGAAAGTTATTGCTGGTCTTAGGAAATGGATAACTTTTGAGTGGAGTTAGGTGCAAATGTTCATTATGTTCTTAGTATATTAAAATGTAACATGGAAGCAGAATCTATCGATTGCTATTTATAAACAGTTGATCTAGAGTTGGAAAATGGTTTCAACAGGACTTATAGGGAAATTATAGTACGGGAGAACGAGATTCATAATATAAATTTTGAGATAAATAGTAGAATGTATACTAAGATTCAAATATATGATACAACATATTTTGTATTCCATTTGCCTCTACACTTGTATCTTCCCTTACGTCAAAAGGGGATTTATCAATAAACATATAACTAGAAGATTATGTTTGCCTTAATAACACACTATAATTTTCTGACGAATGGGATCAAATAACCAAAATTGTAAATACCTAATTCCACCACTTAACAATAGTGCTAACTACTGCTAACAACATATTCTAAATTAAATTATCCTATGTAAATAGTACTTAATAAGTTTAATAAAATATATAGGCTTAGTTGATTGTTTTCTTATAAAATTAGGGTGGAATTAAATTCAATAATAGTTGGTAACTACTAACTATAACGACCCATTTAGTCGTTTTGAGTACAAAGCTTTTTATTCTTATAAAATATGTATTTTGGACTATACATAACTACATTTTGGAATTTATTGGGGTAGTTTTTATAACTTTTTTAGTTGGTGGTTAAAGAAAAATTGTAAACTTAATAATTGGTTACTTTCCCACTTTTATAATTTGTCTTACATAATAATTAGGGAGTAAATATTCTGTAGAAAAAATAAGGGTTTGAGAAAAGAGAGCGGCTACATCCAAATCAATCGTGGGTCGTTTTGTTGGTACATTTCTTTGTAAATTACAATCTAATTTTTGAAAAAATATTGTACTACTATAGTGTCGAATATATGGAATGGATGTAATTTTTAGTTGGTTCTTGGTCGTTATAGTTATATTAGGAAGGGAAATTTTGCAATGTTGAAATTGAAATTTGGAATTTTGAACTTTTGCACTATGTTCCTTGACAATTTGAGAGGGAAAATGTTAGGCCATTCTTGGCTAACGACGGATAAAGTTTGAGGTTATTGGTTAGGTTAGCATGACGTATTATATAGATATATGTTGTTGGCTAGAGAATGATTAGAAATTGTTTAAATTTTATTTCTTAAAAGTTTAAGGACATAGTATGATTCTCTGTTGTGAAGATTGATTATTCGGAACAAAATTGTGAGTAGATAATAATTTCATAACAATGATTAATTGAGGGTTATGGGAAATTATTAATTACTATGTAGAGTATAGATTTGATCTTGCTTCTGCAATTTTAACTACCGGTAGATTGAAGTTAATGAGTTCTTACTTAGTTTCGATGTAATAGACTTTTGTTATGGTGCTATGGTTTGATAACATTTTTTATATATTAGTATAGGTAATTAAATTTTAGGTGTATAAATGTATTATATAAAAATAATTAGATTAAGTGATTGAGTAACTCTAGACTTGTAAACTTGATACATTAGTTGGTATAATATTTTAGGAATTTGGTTATAGTAAGTAATATGAGTGTCTATGGATGGGTTTGTTTATATCACTCAATGTTTATCAAGATCTATTAAGAGTCTATCTATCAACTAAAATAAACCATCATCTACCTGCATCAAAGAGCTGAAGTCAAGCGAACTAGTTCCCCGTGCATTTCCTTTTCTCAATGACTTAGAATTTTCCACCGTATCAACTATGCATAATATATGAGTAAATAAATTCGTACATACTCATATTACTATAACCAAATTCCAAAAAAACTTACCAACTAATATATCAAGTTTAGTATTTCTCAAATAGCAAGTCTATAGGTACTCAATAACTTAATCTAATTATTTTTTTATAATACATTAATATACCTAAAATTTAATTACCTATACTAATACATAAAAAATTCTATCAAAACCTAGCATAATAAGAAAAATCTATTACGTCGAAAATAACAAAGAACTCATTAACCACCCGTAAGTAAAATTGCATAAGCAAGATTGACTCTCTACTCTACATAGTAATTAATAATATCCGATAACCCTCAATTAATCATCGTTATGAAATTATTATCTACTCACAATTTGTTCCCATAATAATCAATCTTCACAACAGAGAATCTTACTATGTCCTTAAGCTTTTAAGAAACAAAATTTAAACAATTTCTAATCATTCTCTAGCCAACAACATATATCTATATAGTAAGTCATGCTTACCTTAACAAAAATCTCAAAAATTATCCGTCGTTAGCCAATAATGGCCTAACATTTTCCCTCTCAAATTGTCAAAGAACGTATTTCGAAAGTACCAAATTCCAAATTTTAATTTCAATAGTGCAAAATTTCCCTTCCTAATTTAATTATAACTACCAAGAACTAGCTAAAGAAAACATCAATTCCATCCATTCGACGCTATAGTAGTACAATATTTGTTCCAAAATTAGATTGTAATTTACAAGGAAATGTACCAGTAGAAAGACCCACAATTGATTTTGATGTAGCTTCTCTTTTTTCTTAAACCCTTATATTTTTCTATAGAATATTTACTCCCTAATTATTATATAATACAAATTATAAAAGTATGAAAGTAACCCACTATTAAGTTTACATTTATTTTCCTTACCCACCAACTAAAAAAATTATAAAAACTACCCACATTAAATTAACAAATGTAGTTATGAATAGTCCAAAATACTCATTTAGAGTCTATCAAAAAGTATTTTATAAGAATAAAAATCTCTATTACTCAAAACGACTAAATGGGTCGTTACAGTTAGTAGTTAGCACTATTAATTAATTTACTTCCACCCTAATTTTAGAAGAAAATAATCAACTTAGGCTATATATTTTATTAAACCTATTAAGTAATATTTACATAAGACAATTCCAGTTAGAATAGGTTGTTAGCAGTAGTTAGCACTATTTTTAAGTGGTGGAATTAGGTATTGACAATATTGTTAATTTGATCCCTTTCATTAAATAATTATAGTGTGTTATTAAGGAAAACATAATCTTCCTAGTTATATTTAAATTGTTAAATCCCCTTTGACGTAAGGGAAGACACAAGTGTAGAGGCAAATGGGGTTCAAAATATGTTTTATCATATATTTGAATCTTAGGTATACAATCTATTATTTATCTCAAAATTTATATTTTGAATATCCTTTCGCCCGCACTATATTTCACTAAGAGTCCAGTTTAAACCATTTGCCAACTCTAGATTAACTATTTATAAATAGCAATCGATACATTATTCTTCCATGTTACATTTTAATATACAAAGAAATCAATGTACATTTGCACCTAACTCCACTCAAAAGTTATCCATTTCCTAAGACCAATAATAACTTTCTTCTACAAATTATGGGGACTCTAAATATTAATTCTTCCCTACTGCAAAAGCTATCTATTATTGTGGGAGAGTATCGAAGGCTCCACAATAGGTATTATTCACTCTACCACAAGTAGGCAACTTTTTCTAAGGTAGTCCTTTTTCGAGTTGGTTGATTAGTGCCTTCGTAGAACTGTGAACACGAAGGGTGATGGACATGAATTTGGTTTGGTTTATTAATGTTAAAATCGATTAATTTGGTGTTATTTTTTAAATTAATAAGCGACCCATGAACACCTCTACGTGCGGTTATTCAACATTTAATATTTTGTATTTTATTGACGCTATTTACATCCTAATAAAAGTGACATATAGTTAGGTATGAGAATTTAAAAAAAACTATAGTTTAATCGAGTTTTCGTATTTGTTCTTCTTTAAATAAACAATACAAGATTTACTCTTCTCAAGGAATAATGAAAGGTGATATTGGAGATAAGGAGTATTCGAGTCTCTCTAAATATATCACCTATCATTTTACGCATATTGTTTCATGATCCAAAAGTCGAGGTTATGATGGCAGATACTCCAACCACGCCACCCCCCCTCCCCCGCCCAAAAAAAAATGTGTAAGCTGAAAATAATACACATATATACGAGACTCCAAAAGGGTGGTCAGGCCAAAAATGAAAGAAAATAACAACAAAGAATATCAAAAAAACAGGTAGCATAAGTATAAAGATCATCTAATACAACTGTAGAGTATGAAACACATCATAAATCTTTGAAAAGAAATAAGGACTTGAAATATCGCATGCAACTAATGGTAATTCAAAAACATGATCTCACCACCACTCGAAAATATCATTAAACTAGAAATGATCAGCCACCGCGAGAAATACCCTAACTAGAATATGCATTAAAAATATTCAGAAGTAGCGGTGAGAACAAGCTACAAGTTCTTAGTTGGTAAGCCAGATGAGTAAAAGTAATTATTCTACTTATTAATTAACAAAGGAATTCTTCCACATGCATACAAAAAAGTCCCACTCCTGCATTAGTGCCGCAAATTTATATAATGAACGGCGCGAGTAAAGTAAATGCGTAAGGAACTTAATTCAAGAGGAAGAGTTATGCCTACAACAAAGTTATTTCTCACTACTGATCAGTTTAAACTGGCATATGGTTTCAGTTCAAGGTCTAGTAAGAAGAATCACAAGCACAATAACAACAATAAATTGTTATGAAAGCCCATGATACGCTCCAGTAAATCTTAGTAGTATAGATTAAGGCATAATGATAAAACACATATTGTTAGCTCTATTAACTATATGTTGTACTTATGACACTAATACTAAATGATCTGTGCAAGAAAAAAAGAGATACATACAAAATCCTTGAAAACAAAGTATATCTAAACATGGATGGAAGTCACACACTACCAGAATGAAGGAAGATTGATGAACGAATGTACTAGAATCGAGGAGATTGAATGTCGTAAAAATTAAATCAAGACGAGCGACCAACCTACTATAAGGAAAGCACACCCTATCAGAATCAACGAAGAATGACTTTTACAATGATGGAAACAAGCTAGCACACGCTTAACCTAGCTTCTCTATTTAATCTTGTAAAATCATTGAATTTAATAGATCTAATTAGTGAAAAGAAAATAAAATGATAGATTAGAAAATTATACGAGTAGAGAATGTTTCCAGCAAGTGAACTGTAATCTTTCCTGTCAAGGTGTTCAATATAGGCTATTTATCTAATTAGAAACATTTAAGCTCTAAGGAAAACAAGGGGACTCGATTAGGCTGACATTGGTGATTCGAAAAAGGAAAACAATATTTGTATCAATTGTGTCTTTTATATCTTTACACCTTAGATTATAATATTTTTTAATATAATCGTCTAAACTGTAGGGTAGTTAACTTCAAAAAATCAACAAATGTATATATTTATGTGCTGAAATAAACAAAAATTATAGAAAGAGAACAACATTTGCAAATACTGAAATGTCTTGCTTAGATACAAATATTCAAGTCAAAGTAACTGATTAACACAATCAAGATGATGAGAGGGGAGAGAAGTTACCGGTGCTATCCACACAACCTTCCTTTTTGAATGCATCCTGAATGCAAACTCCTTTCGTAAGCTGATATTATTATCAAATTAGCCATTCTGGTAACTGTAAACCTCAAAAGGAAAACGTATAGCATCATAAGGAAAAAAAAGTACAATTCACCAATTAGTTATACCTACGCATTGATTGATTCAATATGATGCAACAACTCTTTTCCACTCCTTTTTTATGAGCCAAGCAAAATAAAAATGCAAACATTCAAAATCAATTCAATGTCAGCAAGAGATTAAATAGGTGTGCAGGTGTTTATAAGCTTCAAAGCATGTGTTTATAAGCTTCAAAGCATGTGGAACCAAATTCATCCTTGAATCACAGTATCGACATAAATAATGTGCATCCAAATTGATGCTTCCTAGAACGTTCCGAGCCATATAAGCTCGTAGAGGACAGTCTAGATGGGAAACATGTGCACATATGTATCCATCTATTATTGCTTCACATCGAACATAATTGTACCCATCATAGTCCGAACCTATCGTTTTGAATCAAAGGATACAACAACAACCTCGGTAAAAACAAGGTTCGCTGCAACAAATATCACAAACCATGGCCCGAAAACGATTTTCTTTTGATAAACTGCTACAAATTTCATTACCAGCCTTACAAGTTATGGCTCTTATAGGAAAATTAGACACTAAAGACTGCAATTTGTCCCTAAAGATGTAGTCATCTCTATCATATTTGAGTCAAAATCAATATTTGATTAAAACGAAAACAAATTTTGCAGAAGGTCAATAAAAAGAAATGTTAGTTTTTTTTTAATTGACGCAAACAACAGAATAAATATCTACATGCTATAAACAAAAAAAACTAACCTTTTGAGCTTGCGACTTTTCCGAAGGAATCATCAAACAAAATAAGTCAAAAAATTGGTTTATATCCATGTAAAAATAATAAGACTATAGATACTTTTCAAATGAAATCTTACATCGAAAATCATTTTTCTGTCCACATTTTGGAGCCTTAAAATGCTTCGGAAGATACAAATATCTATCTCTAAAGGTGCCTGAACTTGAAACTCTTTTCCCTGCCCGCCAACCCCACTTATCACCAGCATTTGGAAAATCTACAGGAGCATATGGTAATCCTTTGCTAGAGTAAAACTCAGAAACATGATAAAGTTCAAGCCCAATTTCATTGATTTCTAGAAGCACTCCCATTATATAAAACATGTGCACGACTCTCCCAAACCTCCTCCTTGGTAGATATTTAGTTTGAAATCTCTAACTATGTCGATTCCAATAGAAGAATGAAACCATAAAAATAAGGAAACTTCAGAAGTCCACTGTAGAAAGCAAACAATTTTGGCTATACAATATTGGAGAAAAAAAATAGCTAAAGGAGAAAAGCAAGAAGTTGGGCATATTCTCCAGGAAACAATATAGCTAATGTTTGATCCAAAGAAGTTATTCATCAAATGAAGATAAATGTTAGATCTTTCGGCATGAGCTACAAAAATACTATCCTCCCAAGGAAACATCAAAGTTGATCAGTAGAATGTTTGTGTATAATGCAGCATGCCTGATATAGACACCTAAACTTCAAAGCTACCTTTGGTATAAAAATATCACTAAGATACTTAAAAAAAAACTTTTGAAGAACTTTGTAATAAACACTTAAATATAAAGAATATTTTCAAAACTACAAACATAAAACAAATAAAGAGAATAGAATCTGAAACAAATTAAAAATAATAAACAAAGTATTTTCTCAAAAAAAAAAAATGACCCCACTGAATGCAAAATGTTTTCTTAAGAACTAAAGAAGGGGAAGGTAGAGAGGAGAAGTTGTTTATGGAAGAATACTATTTTATTAGGTTGTTCTTGCCTTCTTGGTTTGCTTGGGTTAATTACAAATGACTATGACCACCCTTATTTATACTAGAGTAGGAATGCTTCTAGAAGTTATTCTAGATTGATCTATAAGAAAAATCTAGATGTCATTATCTTCTAACTATCTATCAAGAATCTAGATTTTTCTATAATTCACTATAAATATCTACTGCTCTAGAACATCTACAGAATGCCTAGATATATCAAGTACTTAAGGTACTACTCTATATAACTGTAGAAAGTTCTACTAAATATTTAGGATTATTATACCTCCAAAAAATCATACTTGTTTTTCACACTCCTCATTAAAGTGATTTTTATTGAAACTACCCGACATTGTCATGGAGGAGCTCAAACGAAGCTTTGAGGCACATCTTGGTGAAAATCTGGCAGTTTCTTTGAGACTCCTCGTGTTGATTTAAATGATAAAGATTTTCCCTTATCAAAAGATCAATGTAAATTATCTCCTTGCTGATTTCATGAAATCCCCCTTTCTCTTCGCTTCTCGAAAACTACATTATCGAGAAAAACACTATCAATTTTTAGTGAAGTCTCAACATCAACATTGGATACACTGCCATATTCTTTTATCATCTCCTCGGTAAATTTTTTGTTAACATCAAAGCTTTCAAAATTCATATCATTTGTCTTTAAGACTTCAATATCATCTTCTTCCTCTATTAATCTCTACTTTCTCCATCTCCTTTAAAAAATTTCTCCAAGCCATTAATTGGCCTTAATATTGCAGATGATTGAGAAAATACTTCTGCTTCCAATACATCACCATCAATGCTTTCTCTGTATATGTTGCTACTAGCACATGCAGTTTCAGATATTGCCTTTTCGGGATCTTTTTTTCTATTTCTTCTATAGAGGATACTATATAACCACTTGGAATATCCTCAAAAAATTCTTGCTTAATGTCAACATCAGTTTCTTTCTTTCCAACTGATCGGATATATTATATTCTAAATCCTTGATCCAATCTCTTTCAAGATTGCTGGAAATCATGGTATCTATTGCTCAAGCCTCAGCTACTATACCTTTTCCGCACTCTTCTCCTTCTTCGGCAACATTTTGTGCCATATTTCTTTACTTGGCTTGGAACTATTTCTTTATGAGCCCTACTTCGCCACAACGATAACATCTGATTCAGATGCCTGACTATATGAACAGATAAAAGATCGGGATAGCCGGGATGACCTATTTTAAGATAAGATGATCCACCTCTTTGTTCGCTTCAGAGACTAACTCGGATAGGTTAGATACAAGGGAAAGAGCCCATAAAATAGATATTGGATGCCCTTTTCGATGCCTTACCATAATAGTTTGAGATATATTAGAAAATAAGTTATTAATCTCAAAAAATACTCGGAGATGGAAAGGTTACCTTGAGTGGTGTTAGCCGATTCATTCTCCAATATCTGTAGCCAAGCTTCATTCTTCTTGTTGAACAAATGAATAGAGGGTCCTCCATATTTCATGAGCTGATTTACACTTTATAATGTGATCAAATTAACCAGATGAGATTGTCCTCTTCAAAATGAACTCCGCCTTCGCATTAACCTGATTCCACTTCTTGTATATGCTACTTAAATATTTCGGTCCGTTAGCAGGAGGGCTTGTGTCATTCCCATTACCAACATCCCACAAATCCTCTCCAACAAGGTATGATTCTATGCAAGTCTTCCATACCTTGTAATTGGATTTGTTTAACAACTCCACCCAAGTCCATTATCACGGCTGATAAAATCCATATAGAGAAACCAGTTGAATCTACCTCTAACCCGATCTTGAAATAACACCCAAAAACCAACGTATGGTTATGGATCTGATGCTGTGTATAGAATAGCAGAAGAAAAGTGTAGTTATGAAACCTTCTGCTAGCCCAAAAATATATACTAAGATTGGAAGATTCAACTAAAGAAGGGGAAGCTAGAAAGGAGAACTTTTTTATGGAACAATACTCTTATTGGGTTGTTCTTGGTTTGCTTTGATTATGTCTATGGCCACCCTATTTATACTACAATAAGGATTCTTCTAGAAGTTATCATTGAACTCGCTTTGTTCCAAGCAGTTGTAGCATGTCACATTAGCACACCATCTAAATCTCATTTTTAATTTAAACTGGTTTGTAATGTTTTACATGAGTAGAGGGTCTATTAGAAACAATCTTTCTACCTTGTAGGGGTAAAGTTTATAAGACTAGTTTATGACTTCCCCCTTAAGTCATTGGGATGCAGTTGTTTGTATTCTGCGTTATATAAAGTAAGCTTCGAGTAAAGTACCACTCTTTGAGGATCAAGGTTACAAGCATATCATTGGATATACAGATGTTAAATGGGAAAGATCACCATCCAATAGATATATTACATCTAAATATTGTGTTTTGGTCAAGGTAATTTTGGGTTGTGGAAGAGTAAGAAACAAAGTGTGGGTGCTCGATCTAGTGCAGAATCAAAATATCAAGCAATAGTTGTAGCAACTTGTGAGTTAGTTTTGATCAAACGGTTGTTGAGAGAACTAAAAATTGAAGTAATTGATCAGACGCAACTTCTGTGTGATAATATAGAACACCATCTTGCATCAATTACAATATTTCATGAGTGGACTGAGCATATTGAGACATTGTTACAAAATCTCAACATTTAAATTTCCACACCAAGTCCCTCACTGTTAAAGGTCGAGACTGTGATATGTTCATGGAATGTTTTCAAGAGGATCTCACCTCCTCTAAATCGGACGGTGAGGCTACCAAGGATCATGAAAATGATATTCATCGATTGAATACCCACTATGGATTCTCTGGACACAACAACCAAGTTCAACCTACCTCCAAGGAATCCCTCCAATCAGCGAGGAACCTCTAACATTACCATCAAAGTTTCCACAACCAATATTGAAAATCAAATAACCCTTACAACTAATGTTTCCAATGTTTAGATTCGTACAATGGATATTAGGGAAATAGGATCCAACTATTTCTTCGAAAAATTACTCCTTTTTAAACAACAATTTCATTTTCCTCTCGTCTTCCTACAAGAATATATGGTATCTTGTGATAAAGTAGATAAATTTAGAAGGAAGTTTGGTTTTCATCAGGCATACAACAATAATTCTAACAAAATCTTGATCCTTTAGTTGAATGAAATTGATGATGAGGCCATTCATGATTGGGAGCAATATGTTTTTCTCAAAGTTTTCATAATGTTGACCATATTATTCTTTCAGTTATCTATGAATAATGCAAAAAGATGAGGAAAAACTAATGCGCAGAATTGAGAGTTATAACAAATATTATCCAAGACCCTTGGAGAGCAACATACGACTTTAAATTTGTGGTATCCAGTGATGAGAAATTTTGACGAAGGATTCGTAGAATGGAAGAAACTCTTGATTTAATTGAATACCCTAATAAGTGTGGTCTACAAGATGTAAGGTTGAGGTTCTAAATCTTGGTGCTACAATACATACCCCATAACACTATTAGGAAAAGATTGGACAGACTTTTCTATTACTCTTTATGGTAAGATATGTATATTCATGTTACTCACTTATCCAGAATGTGCTCGAACCATGCTTCACTTTTAATTAAAATGAATAATGATACTCCTCCAACTAACAAATACTTCAAATTCTTGACTATATAGGAGGATCTCTACGAATAACCTACAAGAGTTGAAATCCAAATTCATGCTTTTGAAGACAAGAGTGTAACAAAAAACACAGGAGATGATAAGAGATATCTCTCTAGGTTAAAGGGCGAATCCACTAGATTTCTCAAACTTCAAGAGTCTATCCTCAAAAAAATTTCTAGGGTAAAATGTCTTGAAGGAGATTCTAACACGGCGTATTTTCTCAACATCATTAGAGACAGGAGAAAAATATAGAACATTGGGAAATTTATGGATTAACACAACAACTGCTTGGAAGGAAATGACAAAATTGCTGAAAGGGCTATCAGATTTTACAGGAATCTCTTTATTACTATAATACTAAACCTGATTATAGCTCCCTTGATATTCATCATAGGTGCATCACAAAAGAGGACAATGATATGTTCTTCTCCCTTCCAACACTCAAAGAACTTCAGGATTGTTTAATGTCCATAGATATCGATAGTGCTACTAGACTAGATGGACTAAGTGGGTATTTTTATTAAAGTACTTAGAGCATCATTGTTTCAGATCTCCATAAAGTTGGGACTGCCTTTTCGCAGGTGATATCCTTTTGAATTTCGATACTCATATTTGTCTTGTTCTTATTCCTAAGATTGATCACCCCAAAATCTTTTTTTGATTTGAGATCTATGAACCTGTGTAATGTTTTAGTAAACGTATCCCTAAAATATTGAATAACAGACTGATCTTTATCATTTCTAGAATTATCTCCAAGAAGCAAAGTAGTTTTTTGATAGCCATGAAATCCGTATGTGACCCACCACTCTTTGGACTAATCACGTACTTCTAAACTCGGTGGATAATGGGACCAGCCCTCTACCCTTCTCAAATTAAATACCGGGCTTCATTTTGCATGGTGTGGGGCTTGAACCTGCGGCCTAAGTCACAAATCCTCCGCCTTTTGCCACTCGATCTAGGCCTTGGGAGCAGGAATCAAAGTATCTTTCTCAAAGGCAGCACCATTATTTTAACTATTCTTCTTTCCCATGATATTATTAGTTATATGGGAACCCTAGACTTACCTCTACCATGTTATTAGGCACCTTGGTTTCTCTCAGCATTGATTTTACCTCATCCATAATTATATCTCCAACACATTTTTTATAGTGGTAAATGGAGGTCTTCATGGTTTCTTTAACTCTTCTCTGAGCGTTGAATTGTTGTCTCAAATGCTTAAAAATTTGCATAATTACACTGCTTACAAGAGTTTTTATATGTGCAATAATAGTCCTTAAATTATCATTTATCTTTTGCTGATAACACATTTATTTTTTGTAATTGTAGCAAGAGATATATCAAGTTAATCACTGACATCGTGGACAGGTATAAACAAATATCTGGTCAACAGATCAACAAGAACAAGAGTAGCTTCGTCATGAAATCAAAATCCAACAAAGTTCTATTTGTCTGCATTTGATTCTGGAGGAAAGCATCAATGGATTACATGGGATAATTTGAGTTACCCCTTTGAAATAGGTGGTGATAATTTTAAGAAAATTTCAGATGTTTGTATGGACATCAAGGAAAATCTATGGTGCAACCTAAGAACCTCTTGTTCTCTTTTGGGAGATTACATGAAGGCTAAGTACCTCGATAATCAACATTAGAAAGTCATATGTGAAGTTAAGTCATTGGCGGAGCAACATATTTTCTATCCCAACAATGAAGGGAATATCTCTATAAAGCTAGACATTGTTCTTACTAGTAATGGTGAATGGAACTTGAATTTTCTGCAACTAGAGATCCCAAATGATCTAAAGAACGATATCATAAACTTGTGGATTATTCTAAAAGACCACACAAATGACAAAATCTATCTCGTAAAACACCAATTAGAGCCACTTCACCCTCCACTCTGGTTGGGATATTATTAGAAAGCAATGAAACCACAACAATGCCACCAACAAGATCTGGAATAATAGCATTACATTTAATATGGCTTCCCTTACATGGAGAGCTATTTATAGCAGGCTTCCTACTGATGAGAAAGTTGCTAAGTAGGGCATCTATAGCATCCCCGGATGTCATTGTTGTGCTGCAAATAATGAGAACAACTATGAAACAGTGAATCACCTATTCAATTAGGGTAAACATGCTAGAAAAGTGTAGTGGTGTGATATCGCAAGTCTAGTTGGAGTGAGGATAACCCATAGGTCTCTTAAAATCCGCATCCTCAGTTGGGGTAATACTGTTACAAAGAACCCTATTTCTAATTTTGGTATTCACGCTCTCCCCCAATAATTTGTTAGGAGAGATGAAGAATAAGACGCTCTAATGAATTTGATGCTATTAACCTTTCTGTATATAGATCTACAGCTACCATTCTTTTTAACATTGTAGAGTTTTAGAGAGATATACACTGCATTTTGGATGCCAAAATTCATCACCACAGAACCACTACCATCATTAAGTGGATAAAACCTCTTAATATGTCTTTAAAATTGAACATTGATGGCTGTTCCATTCAAGTCCGTTCTGGTGGAGGTGGCCCGATCAGAAACTCATTGGGAAACCTCACGTTTGGTTACTGCATCAATTAAAAAATGGTGCAAGTAACATCGTGGAAATGTAAGCTCTTCTTTATGGCCTTAAATGGTGTGCTAATAGAGGCATCTCTAATTTCTGGGTTGAAACAGACTCCATCCTTTTAACTAAACACATTAAAAGAGAATGGAACTCACCATGGAAGATCAATGGTATGGTTCAAGATGCGAGGAATTTAATTGACATGGTTACCATATTAGTCATTACTTTAGGGAGGCTAGTATACCTGCATAAAAAATCGCCAACTAAAGTTATGGCATTTTTATGAGTTCTCTTTAACTTTGTTTTGACCCTTCGTAAGAAAGTTGGAGGTCTCTCCAATAGTGGCGGACCAAGGATTTTCATTCAGGAGGTTCGAAAAATAAAAATATAAACATGTAAATATGGGCCGTTTGAATTTTTTTGGGTTTAAAACCACACAATTGGCACATTTTTTTTAAATTTGCTTGTAAAAAAGATCTGATTATTTAAAACAAAAATAAACTCAAACTATAAAGAAAAATAAAGAAATGTTGTTGAGAGGATTTGAACCTGGGGCATGCAGCTTAATATTCAGGGGTCTTACCATTGAGCGATCTATTTTTATGTGTTATTAAGGGGGTTAAGAATATATATGCATCTACAGAAATATAGAAAATTTACCTTATATATATCGTGCATTTTTTTGCCGAGGGTGTTTGGGTGAACAAGCTGGACCCAACGTAGGTCCGCCCCTGCTCTCCAATATGGATAGATGGGATTTCCCAACCTTTAGAACTAAACCAATGTAACCTGCCAATAGTATTTACGAGCCCCAATAAATTGTACACCGTGTTCAGGTAGCTTTTGATTCAATTTGGACACCCCCCTTTCTAGTGGTACTAGTAGAACTGTTCTACACTGTTATTACCCCATAAAAACATGACATGAATTTTGAGCTTATCATAAAAGTTCTAAAAGACCACTACTTTCAATATTTCTCAACATTGTAACACAAAGTTGGTGCACTGTCCTTGGCATTTTCTTGTCATTGAATTCATACTCCTATGATATCCTTGGCGTAATATGAACGAAGATACAATGTTTATCGAATTTTAATTCTTTTTTTTTATATTTTGTTTTTGAAAGATTTATCTAAGAAGTGAAAACAATGGCAATAACCAATTATTTCTTTTTAAAAAGATTATAATGTTAACATAATATTGCTATAACCAATCTCTTTTGAAGAATTATAGTATCGAGATCTTAGATACTCAAGCTAACTATTTCGACCATAATCAATACGTCATCCAAGTGGTACTCACAATTGTAGACGGTGTAACAATAATTAAGAAGTATAAGCAACAAGTGTATGAAAACAAATTTCAACGTTTAAGGATTATCAAAAGATAGAATGAAACTAAATGGAAGGAAAATCATCATTAAAAGAAAACAAGAAAGACTTTGAACTCACTTTCGCCATAAAAATTCATTTTGAGTTATATGCATAAATAGTGTTACTCCTTCAGGAAGTTGGACCTTCAAAAAAAAGTTAAGAATTGATCATTACTTGATATAAATGGAATGTCATACTATAATGCGAAATCATGTATATAAGCAAAGGGTCTGCATTTATTATAGAGTCATAAACATTATTATAAAGTCATCTTACTTAATGCTAATAGAATAACATATATTGTAATGCAAAATCATGTACATAAGAAAAGGGTCTGCATTTATTATACGGTTATAAACATTATTATATTATTTTAATAATGTACAATCAAATATCATATAGGATTACATACACCATGTCATCAATGTTTGCATCCACGTTTTGATGGAAGGGTAGGTAAAGTAACTAGATAAGAAACGGTACAATTGAATGGAGAAACCATAAATTGTTATTCCAAACCACCAGGATATTAAATAAACCTACTTTTTGATACGTAAATTTTATTAATAAATATAGCATTACGAAGATGCTTCTACAATAGTAGAACATGTATGACTATGAGTATAGCTCTTTGCAGCTGCAAGTAGTCAATATAGTCAAAAAGCGTGTCAAAATAATTTAAAAAATTTCATCTACATTTTTCAATAAGCCCACGTTTGTTGAGAGGAAAAACCAGATTTTGTTGAAAATATTAGTTATTGAGGAACTACAACTTTGAGCTAGATATTTATGAAGGGCAATACTAAGAGTAGTCTAGCCTAGACATGTGTTGACTCAATATAACTTGTTTAAATAAGTTTATACTATTTATAGAATCAGAGTCTACTAAAAGAATGATGAAACTAATCATATATGTACTCAACAGAAGACACTAATATCTTAATTTACTAGTTACTAGTACAACAATCAACCAATATTCTCTTATAAAAAAGGATTTTGTTTTTCGTTAGTTCTCTAGGTATATATTTTTTTATAAGTTCTCTTGATATTTTCTTCTCATGATTTCAATAGTCTACATAGCCGCCAAAATTATATCCATACTGTTAAATGCAATCATCACTCCAAGAGGAACATAAATGATCTAACAAATTTGGAACGAAGAATACATCATACAAGTACGATAAGCTTTAGATCTAAGAAATACTTCAATCTTTTCCAGTTTCACTCAATGAAATTGTTATTGAGACATGCAAGACTTAACTAGGAAATTAATTTGTCAACCAAGTAAGTAATGCTAGGATCTAACTCATCAATAATAAAAGTTGATCTTGCACTCTCGTCTCTTTAATAATATTTGTCTATTTTCTTTTTTATCCATCTAAAAAGGGCTTTCCTACAATGGAAAATTCTCTATACAAGAATTTAAGTTAAGAAGTTAACTTACGTTCATATATCATATGTGATGTAATGCCATAAAAAATTTCCTATTTTTATACTTTCTTTTCACAAGGTAAATAATTTCATTAATGTTTGAGTCAATAGGCATTTGAATACAAGATGTATCCAAAAGGAAACCGTATAAATATATGGTGTTACGAAAATCACCTAATTTTCGACATTACATGAGACATTACGGTTACACCAAGAGAAAATAATGGATAGGAGGATTATCCTCAACTTAATAAAATTCATCATCTCTATACCTTCAAATGTTCTCTCCACTTTTTCGTACTTAAAACTCTTAATCTAAAAGCATATTATAATACTATTCCCTCCGTCCGGTATTGTTTGTCATTGTTTCTATTTATAGAGTCAAACTTTAAGAACGTTGACTAACATTTTAAAATGTATTTTTTCATAATATTGATAGGCAAAAAAATTGCAATTTATAGTACATTTCATATATTTTTTGAATATCTATATTGTTTTGTTACAATATCAAATTAATGTAAATTTAACTTTGAAAATTAGTCAAATGACTTTCGAAAAATGCAATATGACAGATAAAAGTGGACCGAGGGAGTATTTTATAAAATGCTTTTTAACAACATAATTTGACTGTGTTGGTCATAGTATGCCATTTTTTTGTAGGATTGTCGACTATTCTCTTTTTATTTAGTTATCACCAAAATTTGAAACGAAAGTTTTTTCTGTGGAGCAAATTGGTAAGTCCAAATTTACTCAATGCCACTAACAAATAGGTTTACTAAGATAAGTCCTACATACTTGAGAAGATCATTTGAGATTACTAGAATCAGCTTCTATCCGTTGAACTAGTATGAGAAATATTGAAGGTAACAACATCTTGAATCCCATATGAGAAAGCTACAAATATGTTTACTCTTTAAACAGCATAACCACAAAATTACATCTAAGTTATTCAATGATTACTTTGCTAATTTGACGTAGATAAACATATTAAGATGTAAATCCAATTGCAAAAGCATAGGTCCATGTCTAAAAATTGACTAACCAATGTTCACCAAATTGAGGAACAATGACTAAGAAATTTAACAAGAATGCCAGAAAGATGAAAAGGGGAGAGAAACGTTGAAAGGAGCTAGAGAAACATCCAAACATCCATTTAGTTGTAGAATTTGGTAAGAGTATTATTAAATAAGATCTACAGAGGATCAGTAGCATGGACTAATTAATCATGCTTGCATATTTTGGAACTTTTAAAGATTCAAATTCAAGGTCAACTTTAATTTGTTATAAAAAAAATATTATTCTTCAATTAGGTTCCTAAACCATGAAGTTAAGTGCAGCAATTGGACTCTTTGTCTCGCTTAAGCTGAACTTCAGTACAGCCACCAAGGCAATGACTATCACTAAAGCCTGTAATTTATCATGCATGGCCTCTATGTTAAAACGGTCATACTACTAAAGCTTGTAACTTATCATGCATGACCTGTAAGTTAAAACAAAAACCTACCAATTTATTATTTGCACTACACTCGAACTAAAAGCATAAAATCAATTCAACATGTTATTATCGCATATAGAAACGGTGAACTCAAGACTCACTACAACCCATTATAACAAAGCATGTGCATGTTTCATGCTTTTCAGGCATTTACGGAGAAAAAATAAGATTTCCTTTATTTCCTTTTCCTTTTCGTTTTTCCGTTTTTCTCCTTTCCTCTTTGCTTGACATACCTTCTTATTTGTTGGTGGTTCCCAAAACATAGTCACTTATGGTGACGAAAACTAGAAAATTGTACCTTATTGTTGAACATAAAACACTATAATTTGAGATCTAGTAGATAAACAAAAAATACGGATGGATCTTACTCAAGGAACAATATGAACTTAAACATAACTAAACACCAATATGTACGTCATGAGATGAGGATTTTCCAAACTAGTTCATTTTTGTACCAATAGGACACTTAACAAACACCAAAAGTTTGATATTATTTTTTCTTTTCCTTTTGAAAGATCTGTCACGACCCAAAACCGAGCCGCGACTGGCACTCACACTTACCCTCCTATGTGAGCGAACCAACCAATCTAAACCCTAACATTTCAATTTAATATCAACAGAAAGTAATGCGGAAGACTTAAACTCATTAATAAAAACCAATCCAATAACTTTTAAAATTCAACATCTATTATTCCCCAAAATCTGGAAGTCATCACTACAAGAACATCTATGATCAAATTACTAAACTAAGAGTATTCTAAGAAGCTAAAATAAACAAAAGCTAGTCCATGCCGGAACTTCAAGGCATCAAGACATGAGGAAGAAGATCCAGTCCAAGCTAGAAGCATTAGCTCACCCTGAAATCCGGTGTAATGAAGACTGGCTAGAGTTGCGGTTGAGTTGAAGACGACGGTATGTTTGCTGCATTCCACAAATAACAAGGAAAACAAATACAAGTAGGGGTCAGTACAAAACACGGGTACTGAGTAGATATCATCGGCCAACTCAAAATAGAAAACAGTATATATCAGATAATATCATAAATCAACTACAATACTCAACGTGTAGCAACAACAAGTTCTATAATCATTAATAAGCACCGCCAAGTTCACACATGAGGACTCAAGCCTCAATACCATACTCATTTGGGAATTAGGTTCATTAGATTGAGTATATTAACATCTTTCAAGATTCTTTATCTTTATTCCTCTTGTGTCGGTACGTGACACTCCGCTCCCCTACTACTATGTGTCGGTACGTGACACTCCGATCCCCTAATTCTACGTGTCGGTTCGTGACACCCGATCCCCTAATTCTACGTGTCGGTTCGTGACATCCGATCCCCTAATTCTACGTGTCGGTTCGTGACACCCGATCCCCTAATTCTACGTGTCGGTTCGTGACACCCGATCCCCTAATTCTACGTGTCGGTTCGTGACACCCGATCCCCTAATTCTACGTGTCGGTTCGTGACACCCGATCCCCTAATTCTACGTGTCGGTTCGTGACACCCGATCCCCTAATTCTACGTGTCGGTTCGTGACACCCGATCCCCTAATTCTACGTGTCGGTTCGTGACACCCGATCCCCTAATTCTACGTGTCGGTTCGTGACACCCGATCCCCTAATTCTACGTGTCGGTTCGTGACACCCGATCCCCTAATTCTACGTGTCGGTTCGTGACACCCGATCCCCTAATTCTACGTGTCGGTTCGTGACACCCGATCCCCTAATTCTACGTGTCGGTTCGTGACACCCGATCCCCTAATTCTACGTGTCGGTTCGTGACACCCGGTCCCCCTAATACTACGTGTCGGTTCGTGACACCCGCTCCACTAATCTCATTCTATTAATTCATCAATCCTTCTTTTATACCAAGGCATCATCAACCCCATTACTTTAGTTCATCAAGCCTTCTTTTATACCAAGGCATCATCAATCTCATTAACAAAGTAGATTAGGGTTTTTCAAGATTTGGGATTCAATAGCTTCATCATGCTTATTTTATCACAATTATATAATCACATTCATACAAGCATACAATTAAGCATATAGAAGGGTTTACAATACTACCCAATACATATCATTCGCTATTAAGAGTTTACTACGAATAGCATAAACCATAACCTACCTCCACCGAAGATGCGTGATCAAGCAAGCAAATTCTCAAAAATCCTTGCTATCCTCTTCGTTCCTTTCTCTCTCTACTCGTTCTCCCTCTTTTTCTGTTCTTTTTCTTTTTCTTATTCAAACCCTCTTTCTTTTACCCTAATTAGCATATAATTAAGTATAAAGATGGCAATAATATCCCACTAATTAACTCAAGGTTACCTCTTTTAACCCCCAAGTAATTAGACTTATTAACATTAACCCTCTAACTTTATAATTAAAGCAGGAATAGTCAAAAACGCCCCTTAAATAACTAACAGAAATCCGACCCAGCCTGGGATTACGCAGCCTGTGACGGGCCGTCGTGCCTGCGACGGTCCGTCCTGCTGCTCCGTCACAGAGTTCAGAGACTAGATTTTTACCAAGAGTCTGTGACGGCCCGTCACGCCTGTGACTCTCCGTCCTGCCATTCCGTTACGAAGTTCAGAGAGTCGATTTCAGTACCCAAATTCAAAATTCTAAGTGTTTTGGAACGAGACACCATCGACGGTCCGTCGTGCCCGTGACGGTCCGTCGTGGGATCCGTCGTCTCAGCCAGTTTTTCCAGAAATAAAATCTGCTGCTTAAAACGACTAAACAGGTCGTTACAATAGATACCAATTTACCCATCGTTCGTCCTCGAACGATCAGAAGAAGAAAAACAAGGGCGAAAAGGAGTACCTGAATCTGTAAACAGGTGTGGGTATCTTTCTCGCATATCAGCCTCCTTCTCCCAAGTGGCCTCTTCAACTGGTCGATTCATCCATTGAACTTTGATGGATGCAATCTCCCTTGATCTCAACTTGCGAATTTCTCTATTTAGAATGGCAACAGGCTCCTCCTCATAAGACAAATTTTCATCAAGTAGAGCCGAATCCCAACGAATGATGTAGTTTCCATCCCCATGGTATCTTTTTAACATAGACACATGAAATACCGGATGCACTCAGGACAGCCCTAGAGGCAAGGCTAACTCATAAGCCACCTCTCCTACTCGCTTAAGTATACAATGCTTCAAATGGGGCCATGTCAATACTTGAGTGATAGCTATTATTGTATGAAAACTCCGCTAAGGGTAAGAAGCTATCCCAATGGCCACCAAATTCTATCACACATGCACGAAACATATCCTCCAATACTTGAATCGTTCGCTCAGACTGTCCATCGGTTTGAGGGTGAAATGCAGTACTAAGGTCCAACCTAGTACCCAATTCGGCATGCAATGTTCTCCAAAACTTAGAAGTAAACTGCGTACCTCTATCTGATATGATGGAGAGTGGGACTGCATGAAACCGAACAATCTCTGAGATGTAGAGTTTGGCTAACTTTTCTGCATTGTAAGTTACCTTGACCACACGAATAGGCATGTCAAGCAATTCACAATGTAATTAAGACCGGTAGCAAATGAGGAAGATACATATGAAAATGTAGAGCCAGGATCCAATAATACAGAATCCATGCAATCACAAACCAAAAGATTACCTGTGATAACAGCATCTGATGTCTCCGCTTCGGACCGCCCGGGGAAAGCGTAAGAATGGGCCCTATCACCTGTCTTCCCGTTTCCCCTAGCATGTGGTGTTGTAGTAGCTCCAATTTGTCCGTCACCCCGGCCGTTTTGGTGACCACCATTACCTCGGCCACCA
>NC_028645.1:65990359-66005662 GCF_001406875.1 Solanum pennellii
GTCCGTCCTGCCATTCCGTTACGAAGTTCAGAGAGTCGATTTCAGTACCCAAATTCATAATTCTAAGTGTTTTGGAACGAGACACCCTCGACGGTCCATCGTGCCCGTGACGGTCTGTCGTGGGATCCGTCGTCTCAGCCAGTTTTTCCAGAAATAAAATCTGCTGCTTAAAACGACTAAACAGGTCGTTACAAGATCAATAATAATGGAACTACAATTAGCTTAAGCATATTTTCACTACTAAAATTCATATTATAATATTAAAGAAATATTAAACATATTATATTCAAACTTGAATTCTATTAGAAGTTGATGGTTTTGTATTGATGTACAATTTGTAAAAATGTTTTTCCATAATCTAGAAGATTACTCAGCATTTGGGAGCCACCACTACTAAACGTGTTATTTAGATTCTTAACAAAACTTATGACTTCCAATTCAATTTGGTTCTATGGTAATGAAAATACACACTTGAATTCTCGAATTGAAAACATCATGTTTACTCGAAAGAACGAATGACTAAAACTACTTTAAGCATTAACGAAATAAAATTGTATGCACATACATGTGTTTTCAAAGAACTATTTAAGGTGCGGTTAAGCTCTAAAGTGAGCGAAAAACAAGTTAAGCGCCACATTTTGCTTAGTTGATGCATCAATGCAGTCTTCAAGACACTAATGTGTATACCTTACTACAAATGGGTGTGATCCCTATTAGGCAACACTAGATGGTAAACTTCACTTAAATTGAAAAACAATTAATTCCTTTGTACATATTGTTCTTATTCTTCGATTCATTTTATTTTTGTTTGTTTCCTTATAAAAATTGTAATATATTTAAGCTTAAATCTCCAATAGACCTCATTACTTTTTTTCACAACTGCCTTTCATAATATCGCCTTACACATAAGTTAGAGATATGGCTCTCTTCCACAACTGTCTTTATTTATGCAGAGGTGGGAAGCAATTAGAGTGTTATACCACTTCTTTTTTTAATCCCTCAAAGTGATAATATAGTAAATCAAACATCAATAAAAGCTTTCATTCCATGAGAATGATACATGCAAACATATATGTTGCTCTCTAGAAGTTAAAGTTAGACACAACTTTAGTCATTTTCGAAAGTGCACAAGGGGGAAATAGAAAGCATGTTCTTCATTCTTTCTAAGTTTACATCCTTTTGTGTTAAATATTTCATGTCAGTCCGAGCTTCACATGATGTTTAAAAAGTACAAACATTGCATCTTTCGTTCTACTCCTAAAATTTCCCTGAATGAATCTTCTTTTATCTCTCTTTTTCTCGTAATCTTATTGCCGCTCGGAGCAAGTAGCTTAGAAATACAATAGTTCCACAAGAACAAACAGTAAATCCATACAACGTCACTTTTTTGAATTTTACAACATGCTTTAGAAATAATAATAAATAACATGATCTTACGCGTGCCACACTGCTGTCTTTTCTGGAATGCGACATCTATCAAACATCTTGCGAAAATCTGGAAACTCCAAAAACTCAACAAAGTAAAAAGTTTTCATCAGTTTCATAACCAAGCACAAGATCACACACACAACAAAAAAAACATAAAAATAGTCTATGTATCAACTAAAAGTATTCCATTTTGTGCTTCTTGTTCTGGAAAAGAAAAATGTGACCGACCAATTAAGAAAAAATAGAGAAGTATGAATTCCCTTCAACCAACAATCTGAACGAACAAAAGAGCTTAAAAAACAAAATAAAGAAAAAGTAAAAATCTTTCATATACAAAATTACCATTTGCTGTAAACCATAAAAATCTTTTTAAAACTAGGTATGTCAGGAATCAACCCGTGAACAA
Organism: Solanum pennellii; assembly: GCF_001406875.1. Taxonomy (NCBI): domain Eukaryota; kingdom Viridiplantae; phylum Streptophyta; class Magnoliopsida; order Solanales; family Solanaceae; genus Solanum; species Solanum pennellii. The sequence goes on from NC_028645.1 coordinate 65,992,194, forward strand.
CATTCTTTTTAGATTAAACTACAATTAACCCTTTAATGATAATTCTTTTTTTAAAAAAAAAAACCCTAAACCCATAACAATCTTTTTTGTTCATTAATCAAATTTCTCAAAATCAGTGAATAACAAAACCCTTTGGATTGGACTAAAATTAACCTATGAACAACACTTTTTTTCCAAAAAACTGAACCCATAAAAATTATTTTTTTGCGTAAATCAAAATTCTCAAAAGCATATTCATTCAATTTATCAAACATCAAACACAGTAGATATGGAAACACCAAAAATCATGAAAAAAATGTAAAATTGAGCATACCTTTGAGCAATGTTTGCAGAAAATAGGTTTCTCCACAAAAAAATGAATCATTATTCATGTCTTCTTATATATACACGAAAAGACAATTTTATATCATCACAATCTGTATTTATTGTGAATAAAAAAATAAAATTTAAGGTAGAATACAATTGATGGTGTTTTTTGAAGTTTTAATGACGAAAGTTTGAATGCCTTACATAATTATTTAATTTAAATAGTAAGATATGCCCCTAATTTTTAAATAACACATATTCCCTCCTTTTTTTCTAATTGATATTTCTAAAGTATTTATTCTAGTCTTTCCGTAGCAATTTTTACATTTGTATTTTACTTCTTTAAGATTATTATATTTATAATTTATAATCTATGTAGACAATTTCCCATGAAAAACATTCTTTTCTTGATAAGAAATAGTGAAAAATGTAAATAAAGTATATATACGAGACAATAGTATGCTACAGTGAAATAAATAAAAAGATTTAAAAAAATTATTAATAAGAATAAAAACTATATTTTATAATTTAAATATAATTTTAGGTTTAGTAAACATCAAAATCATATTCGTATGTTATAGTTATAGTTTGCATAATTGTGCTTTATAGAAAATTTCTGATTGTTAGGGGGCATTAGATTTGTATAAATCAATGGGAAGAGCATCAAATTTAGATGAATAGATGGCAAATGTTTCTCGTTTGTATAAAAGCACAACGGTTATATATGTATATCAGTTAGATAATTGTATATATATAACTACTATTTATATATTTCAATGATTGTGTTTGTATATCTACATAACATTTTAATTTATATACAATTGAATCGAAATATATTTTTATATCAAATCTCTCTCTCTTTTTATACAACACAAATTATACATTATACATTGTCATTTGTATAATATGTGTTTTTCGTAAAGTGAGAAAGAAAGAAAGGCTAAAGCGAATTCGGTAGGGGAAGATATCCATTTTTACAATTATAAGTATTCATGATTTTTATTTACTGGCCTATCATATTGACCATCCCTAGCATAGTTCGGACCTACATTTAAGGAATCATAACCCTGTTTTTCGTTGTTATAATTTCGGACACCTCCTTGTTCACCAGATAGTTAGCTTCCTCATCAAGGTAAACATCCTGATCTTCTTACATGTTTTATTATCCTACAACATTTACTATATTAGACTTGGATAAAATATGCTTTGTGAGCAGATTTATTTATGTCCTTATATGTGCCATTTCTTGATCCCTTTCTTCTTCTCTCTTCCTCTGCTTAGCTGAAAGTTCAAATGTGTACCTCAGAGCTCCTACCTTTGCATCTTTAATGTACCATGCTCTGTTGTTCTTTGAAACCTCATCTAATAATTGCATGATCTCAGCAAACGATCTTCTCATAAATGAGCCTCTACAAATTGCATCAACAAAAGATTTAGTAACATCATTCATAGACCTATAAAAGGTATATTTAAGATGCATTTTGGTAAGACAATCGTTGGGGCATTTATTTAGCAATAGATGAATCTCAGCCAAGTATCATGCATTGCCTCTGTTGATAGCTTCTTATGTGTACTCTTCTCATCGTTCATCTACCACTCTTTTGATTTTGGGAAAAACTGTTCCAGGAAAGCTTTCTTCAACTCGTTCCAAGTTCGGACGGAGTCATCTGGCATCTCATTCAACCAGTTAGCCGCCTACCTAGTAAAAGACAGAGAAAAACCTCAACCTCAGCTTCTTTGCTCAGTAAAGGGATCTGTTGTGGCTTAAAGATTGCAAAAGAATTCATCAAGTATGAATTTTCATCATCACTAGCAGTTCCTATAAATATACCTTTTAGGTTGAGAAAGTGGATTAAAGTGCTAGTCATTGTGAACTTAACACCAGGAGGCAGAGTAGACACACAATAGCTCCTGATGCTACAGTTCCATCTAACTCACCACAATCTTCCTCATACATCATGTGGCCAGGAGGAAGATATCTTCCTCTTGGAGCTAGAGGTTTACAATGTGGAGGATTAAGTTCTTCGACCCCTTTGTTGTCATCTACTACCCTAGGTTGATTTATTTCAGCAGGTTGCTGGAAATATGACCTAGGTTGATTAATTCCAGAAGTTTACTAAACATTTCTAACAACATCTATTTTATCCTCTAAACATAGTATATGACTCTGGGCCCTTAGTTTCTGTGCATTAACCATCTTGCGAAGAGTCTTCTGAAACTGAATGTTGTTTGGAAGCAGTGGGTCTCCTTTACATTTAGTGTTTGGCATGCACAAACAAGCTCACTTCAAAGAGACACAAAATAGAAACCTAATGTAAAATTAGGAAATATAACTACAAATTGAACAAACTATAGTAAAAAACACTTTTGAACTGAAAATCCCCAACAGCGACACGAAAATTTGATACGTCCAAACTTACACTTACATAAAAAGTATACACGAGTTGAATTTATCTAACACTTCTCAGCCAATTTAGATAATGATCAACTATGTTCTCTCGAAATCAAAGTGTTAACAAGATTGAACCTCTCCTACATTGGTATAATGTTAAAAATCTCTTCTCTAAAAGTCCAAGTTTAACTCTAATTTGTTAACTTAGTCCAGCATTTTCCTAATTGATGTTTTTCTCTCGCACAAACACAAAATACAGGCTTGTCTAATTTGTGCACTAAATATACTAAAATGTTATTGAAAGGTGTAAACTACAGGTTGTAAACAAAAATCACCTTCTACTCTTTTTAGAGAATCGCGACTAGAATATAGTCATAGATCCCACAACCCCAATTGTGGTATTTAAACGCTCATGTTTTCACGTAAAGAATCAATAATAGAAGACCAAAACATGTTAAGAACCACTTGTGAAAATTAATCGGTGATCGACAATTCCTTTAGTAAACTAATAGTCTGAAATTGATAACAAGAACTGAAAAATCCAAAAATGCAAAAACTAAACATGATATTGTGTTCTCCTTCATAAAACTTAAGATAGTAGATTCCGATGATTTGGACGACATGCCCCGGGTTTTTTTTTTCAAGCGTGGAAACCTCAGAACCAAAAGTAGTAATTAAAAAATGACCTAAAGTACTTCAAAATAGAATGTTACACATGAGTTAAATTTGAACTACGACTAAAATGCCAGGCCTTTTCAGGGTTGCGACCACGATTCGTCAACCACTTCACGGTCTCTAAACTCTCTGTGGTCTTCCCCTGAAGATTCACAAATGTGGGTGTTCAAACATGGTCACTGGAATCTGCAACACAGAAGAGACCACGGTCTGTGATAAACTACAAGACCTGCAAAGGTGCTCGTGATATTGACTTGGGCCTCCTCATTTAATAACTCCTTGCACCCTCTTCACAGCATTCAACATCACAATCAAAACCATGAGCTGCAGTGATTACTATGACCCATGAAGTTGTTCGTGGCCTTCAATTGGACTTCAAATTCTTCTTGTTTTTCCATGCCTTTACTGTAATATGTATCACAACAAGCATTACGAGTCGTAGATAGGACCACAATGCATGAGGTCGATCGTGGTCTTCACTTTTTCCTTTCCTTTTCAGCTCATCTCAGGCCTTCACAGTGGTTCAGTTTCACGGGCTTAAACACATACTATTATGAAGGTCACAGTCCGTGAAGTTAGCCGTGAACTTTACTTGCATCATCACCAATCTTTGCTTCTTTTTCACTTTTTAACATATGCAAGATTCTGCCTACACAATCAACAAACACATCAAATGATACTAAAACACACTCAATTTTTGTATTGATCCTTAGTTTTAAAGGATCAAATGTATAACGATTTAGCGACACATAAATTCTCCAAGCTTTACTGGTTGAATTACCACTCTGGATACAGAGAACTTCATTGAGGAGCTAAAAAAGGTATTATATGAGATGTATGTTTCTTATATTGAGATAATTAAGCTAGATTATCAATTGATGAGTGTTGTTGGGACATGGTTTAATCAGTGGAAAGAGAGTAGAGATTATAATGCATCACCTACGAGTAAGGCGTGTTATGATGAGGCCTTCTTGGTTCATTTACTCCCCCGTGAAATGAATGTGGCTAACGTAGAAGAATTTCTTACCCTTAAGCAAGATTCTCTAAGTGTTCATTAATGTGTGCTGAAATTCACAAAACTATCCCGATATGCTCCAGAGATGGTTGCGGACAAGAGGAGTAGGATGCGCTTAGTTGTTGCTAGATTATCTCATATTTCCAGTATATAAGGTAGGGATGCGATGTTGTTCGGTGACATGGATATATCGTGGTTGATGGTTTATGTGCATCAGTTTGAGGAAGAAAAGTTGAGGGATGGAGAACTGTTTATGAACAAGAGGGCAAAGATAGTGAATGAGTCCAGGCAATAGAAGACTAATGCCAACCGGTTATCTTTCCAAGAGAAACAAAATCGACCTGCTCAATTATCTGCGAGTTCACTTGCACTTTGGAATAAAGGTAAGTTACATAATTAGATCTTCAAAGCTAAACTTACTTATTATTAAGGTAAAATGGCACAAGTGGGTAGTAAGCCTCCTGCATGAGCCATGTCTGGTAAGAACCACTAAGGTACTTGTCATTAGGGATCCAGTGATTGTTCCAACTGTGATTAGAATGGTAATTTCATATGAGCGTGTCCAATGAACAAGTAGGGAAATTGTAATGTTTCAAAGAGCCAGTCTTCTTCAGTTTCTCCACCAGACAGAGATACACCTAGAGGGTCTACAACCGGTACTGGAGGGCGAACAAAATTCTTGTATGCTATCAATAATCACAAGAAGGAAGAGGAGTTTCCAGATGTTGTCACTAGAATTCTCTTAGTCTTTGACTTTACTATTTATGCTTTGCTAGTTCCAGGAATAAGTTTATGTTTTATAACTCCTTATGTTGATTAAATTTTGATGTTATCCTTGAGCCACATAGTAAACCTTTGAGTGTTTCTACACTTGTTAGTGAGTATACTCTAGTAGAGAGTGTCTATCATTATTGTCCCACATTCTTCAATCACAAATGTTCCATAGCTGATTTAATTGAGTTAGACATTGTTGATTTCGATGTCATTCGTGGTATGGACCGAGTTCATTCTTTTTATGCCCCAGTTGGTTGTAGAACTCGATTTTCAAGTTTTATTTTCCAAATGAGCCAGCCTTAGAGTGGAAAAGTATTAGCAGTGCCAAAGGATCGTTCTATTTCATTCCTTAAGGTAAGGAAGTTAGTTTTTAAGGGGTGTGTCTATAATTTAGTTCGATTTAATGACTCTACTATTGAGATACCTTTAATTCAATAAGTTTCAGTAGTAAAAGAGTTTCTAGAAGTCTTTCAAGATGATTTACTCGGAGTCCCATTTAAGAGATATTGATATAGATATTCTTTCAGATACTCGTTCTATATCTATTCCGCCATATAGAATTGCCCCAGTAGAGTTGAAAGAGCTTAATGAGAAGTTGAAAGACCTCCTAGAGAAAGGTTTTATTCGATTAAGTGTCTCACCTTAGGGCGCTCCAGTTTCATTTAAGTGGAAGAACGATAAATCCCTTAAGATGTATATAGATTGCCGTTAATTGAACAAGGTTACCATCTCAAAGAAGTATCCTCCTCCTAGGATTGATGATTTATTCGATCAACTCTCGGATGGCACCTATTTTTAAAAAAAAACCTCAGGTCTGGCTACTATTAGTTAAGAGTGAGGGAATATGATATTTCTTAGAAAGATTTCAAAACATTATTTGGACATTATGAGTTTTTTGTCACATCCGTTGGTTTGAAAAATGCACCAGCATCGTTCATGGACCTTATGAACTAAATATTTAAACCTTATTGAGATATATTTTTTATCTTCTATGATGATGACATACTAATCTATTCAAGGAATGACAAGATCATGCTATTCATCTAAGGATAATTCCCAAGACATTGAAAGATAGAGAGTAGTATGCCAAATTCTCTAAGTGCATGTTTTGGATCAAGTCTATAGTACTCTTGGTCCACATAGTGTCTGGAGAAGGAATAAAAGTTGAGACACAATAAATTGAGGCAGTGCAGAACTGGCCTAGACCCACATCCCCAACTGATATTAGGAGTTGGCAGGGCTTAGCTGGTTATTATAGAAGGTTCATGGAGGAGTTATCCTCTATTTCATCCCATTTGACTACGTTAACTAAGAAAACAATGAAGTTTCATTGGTTTGAAGCTTTTGAGAAATGCTTTCAAGAATTGATAAAGATGTTAACTACTGCCCTCGTTCTTACATTACCATAAGGTACTCAAGGTTTTGTGGTGTATTTTGATGCATCTAGAGTCGACTTGGATTGTTTATTAATGTAGAGTGACATAGTCATATCTTATGCCTCTAGACAGTTGAACATTCATGAGAGAAATTATCCAACTCATGACATAGATTGGCTGTTACAATATTAACTTCGAAAATGTGGCACAATTATATTTATGGTGTGCATATGGATGTGTTCACCGATCACAAGGTCCTAGAATATATCTTCACACAGAATGAGCTTAAACTCATAAAAAGGAGGTAGTTAAAATTATTCAACGACTATGACATGAATACTCAATATAACCCACGTAACGCAAATGTTGTTATTAATTCCGTAAGCATGTTGTCTATGTGTTGTACAACCTATGTGAGGAAGAAAATAGATAGGTAGTGAAACATGTGCCTATACTTGCATGCCTGGGAGTTAGACTAATAGATTCCACAGAAGGAGGATAGTGGTGATAAATCGAGCTGAGAAATCATTCGTGTCAAAAATAAAAGGCAAGCAAGACCTAGATCCCATTTTTCTTTAATTGAAGGCAAATGTTCATAAGCAAGAAATGGCTTTTGAACAAGGGGGAGCTTGTGTTTTAATGTATCAAGGCAGATTGTGTGTACCAATGGTAGATGGACTCCGAGAGAGAATCATGGAGGAAGCTCATACCTCCATATATTCCTTTAATGTGGATTTCACAAAGATGTATCACGATTTGAGAGAAGTCTATTGGTGGAATGATATGAAGAATGACATTGAAGAATTTGTTTCTAAGTCTCAAAAATGCCAACAAGTTAAAGTAGAGCACCAACGGCCCGGTGGTTTGGATTTGAAAATAGAATTTCTGGAATTAATGTGGGAGAAGATTAATATTTACTTCATCACTGGCTTGCTAAGGTATCGCAGGCAGCATGATTCTATTTGGGGGTTGTCTATAGAATGACTAAGTCAGCCTATTTTCTGCTGGTAAAAACTACTCAATCAGCAAAAAATTATGCCAGGCTATATATTTTGAAGGTTTTAAGACTTTACGGAGTCTGGGTCTCCATTATTTTTTATAAAGGTGCACAATTTACAGCACAATTATAGAAACCTTTTCAGAAAGGCTTGGGTTAAAGACTGGAGAGCGAGTAGAGCACACTATTCAGACCTTGGAGGATATGTTGAGGGAGTGTGTGATAAATTTCAAAAAGAATTGGGATTACCACCCAGCTCTTATTGAGTTCTCTTACAATAATAGGTACCACTCTAGCATCAAAATGGCTCCGTATAAAGCTCTTTATGGGAGAAGATGCAGATCTTCTATTGGATGGTGTGAAGTTGGTGAAGCAAGGTTGATAGGACTAGATTTAGTTCATAAAGGTACAGCGAAGGTGAAGTGATTCAAAAGAGGTTGAAAATGGCACATAGTCGTAAGAAATCCTACACTGATGTTAGGAGAAGGGAGTTAGACTTTGAAGTACATGATTGGGTTTACTTAAATGTTCCACCCATGATGTCATGAGGTTTAGTAAGAAGGGGAAACTTAGTCCCTAGAATATTGGACCTTTAAGAATATCCAAGATTATTGACAAGGTAGCTTAAAATTTGGAGCTACCAGAAGAGTTACAAGCGGTTCATCAGGTGTTTCACATCTCCATGTTGAAGAAATGCATGGTGATCCATCATTGATAATACCAACTGAAAATATTGAGAGCAAGTATATCTTATCTTATGAGGAGATTCTTGTTCAGATTCTAGATCGCCAAGTTCACAAATTGGAATATAAGATGTAGCATTAGTCAAAGTGCTTTGGAGGAACCAATTCATTGAAGAAGAAAACTCGTAAGCAGAGGAGGATATGAAGAAGAGATATCCACATATCTTTTAATTCGGAGAGTGCAGACCAAGGTACTAATTCTTCTCTTAGTATTCTCTAAATTGTTAGTAGGGATGTTGTTTGTTGGAATTTGCTTGTTGGGTGTATGAACTTGATGTAACAACCCTTAGCCTAGTAAGAGTAATCTCAATCAAGGACGAATGTTCCCAAGGGTGCACTTGAAATAGGAATTTTGGAAATAATTAAAAATTATAAAATTTACTGAAGTTAGAAAAAATGTGGCTTGGTCAATTTCAAACTATTATAGCTTATATCTCATGATGAGTTAGGTGCAGTTATAGATATGCTTGGATAGCCTTTGAAATTATCTTTCCAATGCCGGCACATTTATGTGATTTCTAGTTTGTATGAGGAAGTTATGCTCTTAGGAAGCTGGACTCTTAATTAAGGAAAGTCTAAATCCGGATTTTAGAAGGGTAATCTAGTTTTTCCTTAACTAATTATTCTAATTCTTTATTAGGAGTTTGATAAGGAAAAGTCAGATTTCAGTCATTTTAGAAAAGGAATATCCACACTAGGTCTTGGAGTACGAAGAAAAGAAAAGGAAGGAGAAGAACATTCAAGTAACCATTCATTATTCGTCGAGATTTACTTGTGGATTTCATTGGAGTGATCCCTACAAAGGTATGTGAGATCACATAGCATTGGGTTAGTTCACCAATGTGCCAATCATCATTTATTTCAGCAAATATAAGGTCTTGAAAGCATACAAATTGAGTTCTTGATGTGATTGTTTTAGTTATGTTAAATTATAGTCTCGTTGAAATTATTGGGATGTTGTTTTATTTTGTTCCATGAATTTTGATTTATTTTAGTAGAATATGATGTACTTTGAACATATAATCAATTCTGAATGTTTTGGGAAATATCCCGTGGTGTTTAGAGGGTTTAGGGCTGAGAAATGAAAAATAGAAATCTTGTCGGGCAAATTTAGGCTGCTGGTGCACGTTGCGGAGCTGGTTCCCTATATTGGGAATTTTCTTTTGCATCACAGAGCAGTCATGAGTGTTCTGCCTCAAAAGCCATTTCCAAAACTAAAATTTTAAATGACCTTCTCGTCGCAGAGTTGTTCAACAAATTCAATTTTTTAAAATCATTTTCTCATGTTTAGCTAACTTAAGTCATTCCTAAACAATGTCATGAGATCCTTCCAATCATAAATCACGATCCTTTAATCCATAATTCAATTCATGAACTAGCTAAGAGTCAAGTTAACAAGATAAGAGTAAAGTCAAGAAGTGAAGAGTTAAATCAAGATATGTTCTTAATGTTTTTAAAATTCTTCCACAAATGTTTTAACTTTTTTTAAAACTTATGTTTAGAGTTAATCAAAGAGTTCAGATTTGAAGTTCATTTCTACAAAGAATTATATTGGAACTAAATATTTCCCAGAGGTTTCAAAATGTTTTCAAATTTAAATAATAACAAATATGAGATTTCCATAGAGTCTTTCATCTAGTTTTCTATTAAAAGAGTATACACTTTCATAATAAAGCAAGAGGGAAATCTTTGATTTCTAATGTAGCCTTTGAGCTACGTTTTTTAGGACTAATCCCAAATCAAATAAGAAAGTATGTTTTTATAACATAAGAGCTAATATAATAATATTTTGGGGAGTAGTATTAAGCACCGATATCGGGAGAGTTTACACATCTCACAAACCCCATAAACCTTTAGTGATTTTTCGCATAGACTAATGGATCCACTTCGTAGTTCAGGTTCTATACTAATGGCAAGGTATAGGAAGACCCTGTTAGCGTGACGCAAAATGTTGTATCATCACTATAGCTCTTAAGAGATTATTGACAATTATAAAAAATCCTACAGAAGTTGGTTGTATTTATATACACAACTTATTTGTATTTTTATATATATCTAAGATTTATATTGTATCTTTGAATACATACATAGTTGACATCATTTTTGAAACAATTTTTCTTTAAATTGCACCTGTTTTAAATTATTTTGTATTGAAATGAGTTCAATCATTAGAGTTGAATTGAGCCAGATTATCTCTTCAGATTTCCTTTAAAGCCTATCTTTGTGTTTTAGCATTCCAACTCGCATACTCGTATATTCAATCTACTGATGCTTGTTGGCCTGCATCTTATTAAGATATAGTTGCAGGTAACTAGGATTGGCATTCGACCCACCGTTGATCCACTGAGCAGTTCAAGTCAGTTGGTGAGCCTCCTTGCATTCCGATTGATATATTTTATCACTTACTTTCTAGTTTTTAGTTGTTAGGATGATTGGCCAAACATCCCTCTTTGTTTTATAGACTTCATAGACTAATAGTATTAGTGCTTTAGTATTTTCATTGTTAATTCCTATGTTAAGACTGAGTTGCCATTTTGGCTAAGTTGAATGTTTTATCTTTAAAAATTTTCTAAGTTATGTTTTAAAAAGTTGACTAAGTGCATTTGTATCCTTGTATTAATGTTTTAAGTCTTCTACTCAGTAAGTAAGTCTTACCAAGGCTTCGCATGGGACGAACAATTTTCTTAGAGTTCCATTCCAGCCCAGGGTGTAAGATCGGGGCGTGATAAGATTAGTCGCACATAACCTAGGACGTAGTAGTCTAGTCCTAGTATGGCTCTAACTCTTACTCATCATTTTGCCACGATGGAAATAATTCTTCGACATGTTTCATAAATCTTCCAGCTTCTTTCAACAAATATCACAAACAACATACTAATATAATCATGCTTTTGAATTAACCAACTCAATCTCTAATTTTAGTATTCATCCTTGTTTGTCGAAAAAAATGTATAGAATGTAAATAGATATTGTTTTATTAACAATTATTAAAGGCACTATCAAAAAACATTAATGGTCAAAGCTTCTTCATACCCCAAATAGTTACTTAATCGAAAGAATTTAGAGCATTATCTCGATATAAAATACTAAATTTAAGAGTCCTTTTATCAAAAGAAGAGACTATAACCTACCTCCACCAAAGAACTGAAGTCAAGCAAGCTACTTCCCCCGTGTGTTTCCTTTACTCATGCCTTAGAATGTCTCTATTGTATCAATTATGAATAACATATCAGCAAACCAATCCATAGACACTCATATTACAATAACCAAATTCCTAAAATTTTATACCAACTAATGTATAAAGTTTAGTATTTCTCAAATAGCAAGTCTAGAGTAAAGTCTTATTTTCTCTCAATAAATTAATGTAATTATATTTATGTTTTACATTAATACACCTAAATTTTAATTACATATACCAATATATAAAAACATCTATCGAAAACTAGCACCATAACAAAAATCTATTACATCGAAACTAACTAAGAACTACTGAACTTCAATCCACCAGGAAGTAAAATTGCAGAAGCAAGATCGACAATCTACTCTATATAGTAATTAATAATATCGCATAACCCTCAATTAGTCATCATTATTAAATTATTTATTTACACACGATTTTTTCCCATAATAATCAATCTTTACAACAGAGAATCATACTATATCCTTAAGCTTTTAAGAAATAAAATTTAAACTATTTCTAATAATTCTCTAGCCAACAACATATATCTATATAGTAAGTCATGCTAACCTAACAAATAACATCAAACTTTATCCATATTAGCCAATAATGGTCTAACATTTGCCCTATCAAATTGTCAAAGAACGTACTGCCAAAGTTCAAAATTCTAACTTTCAATTTAAACATTGCCAAATTTCCCTTCCTAATTTGATTATACGACCAATTACCAACTAAAAGATACATCCATTCCATCCATTCGATGCTATAGTAGTACAATATTAGTTCCAAAATTGGATTTTAATTTATGAAGAAACGTACCAGCAGAAAGACCCTTATTTTTTCTACAAAATATTTACTCCCTAATTATTATATAAGATAAACTATAACAATGTGAAAGTAACCCACTATTAAGTTTACATTTATTTTCCTTAACCACAAAATAATTATAAAAATTACCCCATTAAATTCACAAATGTAGTTATGAATATTCCAAAATACTCATTTAAAGTCTATCGAAAAATATTTTATAAGAATAAAAAACTCTAACACTCAAAACAGCTAAATGGTTCATTACTTTCAGTAGTTAACACTATTATTGAATTTACTCTCTCCCTAATTTAAAAATAAAACAATCAACTTAGCCTATATATTTTATTAAACTTATTAAGTACTATTTAAATAAGACAATTCCATTTAGAATAGGTTGTTAGTAGTAGTTAGCACTAATATTATACAAAGCATATAATGACCATTGGCACCTAACTCGACTAAAAAGTTATCGATTTACTAAGAAAAACAATAACTTTCTTATGTAAATTTTGGGACTCTAAACATTCATTATTCCATACTGTGGTAGAGCCTCGAATGCTCCATACTAGGTAGTATTCACTCTAACATAAGTAGGCAACTTTTTCTGAGGTAGCCGTTTTTGAGTTGGGTGGTCAGCGCCTTCCTGGAACCGTGGAAACGAAGGGTGATGGATATGAATTTGATATCATCGATACAATAAAGGAGAACATGAAATTAACATAGAGTAAGAAACACAGAAAAAATTCTAATGACATAACTGAGCATATTCACCTACTTTAAGAAAAAAACATAGTATAAATCATTATCATATATAGTGAGGATGTGTATATCATTTAACATGAGAAGCTTTGATTGAATTTGAGTATACACATGAGGAGATTAAGGACTTGAATAAACTCGGTCTCTTGGTAATCCTAGATAAAGATGAAAAGTTTAAAATTAAAAAGAAAAGTAAAAAGGGAAATCAAAACCGTAAAACCTTGTGAAATGCAAAGGCTATAGTAAGTATTTTTTATATTATTTAAGAAGTTTTATACTCTTCATGTCTGAGTTGGTGCACAACTGTCACATTCCTTAATGAGAAATAAATAAAAGCATAATTTTACTTGGATAAGGCATAAGCCCCCCTAGACTATGAGATAAAAATTAGAGACACGCCTTAACTAAACTAATGTCCTACCCCCCACCCACCGACCCAAACTC
>NC_028645.1:66006410-66015670 GCF_001406875.1 Solanum pennellii
CACCCACCCACCCAAACTAATTTTTTATTTGTAATTTGGTCCAACTTTTGTCTTACATGGCACACTGCCTGATACCATGTAGTAGAGGTACGTGGGAGATATTTGGATTACATCTAAGTCAAAAAGGGGCATATATTTATTATTTAAAAATGTGTTTGGCGGTAATAGGACCTTAGTTTAGTTAAGGTGTGTCACGGAGATTTGGTTCATAGATTAGCAGGGTGGGGTACTTGTAACTTTTCCGTAATTTGAATATATCATATTTTGAATATAATATGTTTAATATGTTGATAAATATATTGGGGAAATGAATGGTACTTTGTCTCGTCTATATTTAGTGAATTTTTGGGACATAAAACTCATATTTAAGAAAAATAATAAGGACAAATATTAAAGGCTATTTTAAATTATTTTTATTATTATTTCTAATGTATTCTCCTAAAAATGTGAAGTAGTTCACAACATCATTGAAAAAAAGGATAAATGTGAAGAGAAAAAACCCAATTAACTAATAACTTTGAAAAAATCACTTATTTTGTACTATAAATAAAACTTATGACGACTCACTTTATATGGACTAAAGGAACAAATCTTAATAGTTAATTGGCTAATTAGATTAAATTTGTATCAGCTTGTTTGTTACGCCCCGAGCAATCCCCGGGGCGCGGACACAGAACCTAGGACAACAACTGATCCCAAGCTTACCCTGTTGGCATGATCATTAGCATACTTAAGATAATAAACTTAATGCAGAAGCTAAATCATAATTTAAACTGAAAATATGGGAAATAATCATATACTATATAGCTGAAATACTTGATATACTGGTTACAAAAAAGTTATTAACTCAATACCCAGCTTAAACTAACTATGTCTGAATTTAGTCTCTAAACTAATTAGAAATGATAAGACATGCCGCAACTAATTCTATAACAGACTGAAACTAAATGACTAAAAGACTGAAAAGAAACTCATGAGTATTATCCTCAGAGAATGATGACTAACCGCTGAATTTGCTGCACTGGAGATCAAAATCGATGAAAGCGCGATCTGGATGTTGACAACTTGAACCTACATTACGAGAAGATGTAGCACACGTATGTGTCAGTACTTGAAGCTACTGAGCATGTAGGATAGAGTATAGCTGAAATAAAACATAACTGAACAAGCAAAAAAGCAAGTATAATAATCTTAACATGATATACTGAATTCTGAGCTAATTGGATGCAATGACCAAATTTATAACATGCTGAGATTTGATACTAACTGATCTGTAAGTATGGTCAATGCATTAGAGAGTGTGATTTGAACTATGGGAGTTACTAATAACCGATAATAAAACCACATGAGCTAGATGTGGAGTCCGATGTATACGCCCCATCGAACATACCCAATACACCCTACAAGAGGTATAAAAGGATGCAAGCGTGATCCCTAAACTGATTTTCCAAAGAGGGGACTTACAACCTACTTGGCTAGTAGTTTTTTGACTAATTGGGTATGTTGAACCCTAGTCCAACTCAGTATAATGCTACTCCCAATGAATTATGTAATTAACTAATTATGACTGAGTTTCTGCAAATACTGGATGGCTCAATACTGAATATGCGATCTTAGAATGCAACAATTAATGTGATAATGATTCAATAATAACTGAGGCATGTATATCTTAAGTAATTGAAATATCTTACCTAGCATGTGTAATTCAAGAAGTAAAGAAATACATAGCTAGGATTCTGATATTCATGCAATAATTAGAGTAATAACATGATAATCTGATTTGGAACATATAACTAATAAATTCATGAAGTTCTGTCGAAATTCTAGAAACCCTAGGTCTAATCATGATATGTAAATCAAGAATCTGACTGAAAACTAGGGATCTAATGGATGAAAGAAACCCGCTAGTGAAATCCCGCATAATAGTGATGAAATTCACGAAGGATCACTTATATTTCGGGGCTGGAACTGCGTGAACCTTGCTGCATTCTTCATATAGGGTTTTTGACCTCTTTCTCCTTTCTTGCTTCTAATTTTCTATGTTTAAATTAATGATTTGACTTAGGTAAGTTTTAGTTATATTTATAGGCTTAAACTGACTAAAATATGACGATTTAGGGTCAAAACGACGTATCTTAGGGTTTAAACAAAGTGGGAAAACACCAAAAGACCCCTGAGTTAATTTATGTCGGACCAAACGACCACCTGGACTGACGGTCCTTCATTCAATCGACGGACTACTATTTGAGTCCGTAGGTTGGGTCTGTTCGACAGGCCTTTACTAAAACAAGCATAACATTTTGCTCGGGGTTCTGATATTTGCAAGGTCGGTAGCTATGGAAAGCTAATTCAATTATATATCTTTTCGTATGTCATGTGACAGAAAATTCATTTTGTGCTAAGAGTTATAACCATTTGAAGTGACCCAACATCATTACCACCCCTAACTAACTATTATCCACCACGTACGGTCAGATGTACAGACCATAGATCGAATGAAGGTCTTGCTGGCCAATCGTGGTTCATGTCAAAGTGGTTAAATGGGGTGTTGATCGACGGATAGAGACTACGGACTGTAGGTCCTTCCTTCGTTCGACACTTTGTCATATTTTCTGGGCTTCAGACCCAAACGACAGATGTGAAGTACGGATCATGGGTCAGGCTATGGTCCGTTGATGGTAACCGTTGATTGCACCTGCATATTTCTGAAAAGCTAATATTTAGCGTGTTTTTGATACGTAGTGTTAGATCATCTCCCCCTTGGGAACATTCGTCCTCGAATGAAGACTAAACTAGCTGAAATAGAGGGAGAGAGCTGCAATCTCTACTACTAAACACTGAGAATGGAGTTTCTGACTGAATTTAGTTCTGAGAACATGCAAATACGCTGAAAATGCAAGTACAAATGGAGGGAACATGATTCTATAACTGAATTCATGCATGAATGACTAAAAAACTGAAGAAAAACTATTACCTCAAGCTAGAGTGGGATCGGAAGGAAAGAGGTGAGTATACATGGCCTTCGTGGCTGCTTCTACTTCCCAAGTATCTCCCTCTACAGACTGACTCCTCCCCAAAACCTTGACTGCACCGACTTCTTTATCTCTCAACCTTCTAATATGACGGTCAAGAATCTCAAATGGTACATCCTCACAAGAAAGACTATCTTTCACTGACACACTCTCTAATGTTACTACAAAGGTTGGTTCACCCACACACTTCTTCAAGTGCGAGATGTGGAAGACCGGATGCAGTGCTGCTAAGTCTTCTGGTAACTCTAACTTATATTCCATCTTGTCAATCCTTTTAAATATTTTGTAAGGGGCTACATATCTAGGAATGAGCTTCCCTTTCTTCCCAAATCTCATCATCCCTTTCATAGGTTATATTTTAAGAAAAACTCAGTCATCAACTTGGAACTTTAGTTCCCCTCTCCTTACATCTGCATAAGATTTTTGACGACTCTGGGTTGTCTTAAGTCTATCGCTAAGGAGATGTACTTTCTCCATAGCATAAAGGACTGAATGTGGCTCTATTAAAGCAGCTTCACCATCTTTAAACCAACAAACATGAGATCTACATCTACGCCGATACAAATCATCATAAGGGGCTATCTGAATGCTAGAATGGTAGTTATTATTGTAGGTGAACTCAATCAGAGGAAGGTGATCATCCAAATACCCTTGAAATCGATCACACAAGAACTCAACATATCCTCTAGGGTCTGAATGGTACGATCTTCATGTCCATCATATGTGGTTGAAATGTTGTGCTAAGGTTAACTTGAGTACCGAGACCCTTCTGAAATGACTTCAAGAAATGAGAGGTAAACAGAGGACCTCTATCTGAGATTATAGACAAAGGAACCCCATGTAACCTAACAATTTCATTAATGTAAAGATTGGCATAGTCTCTGTCGAGTTTGTAGTCTTGACCGCCCGAAAGCGAGAAGACTTTGTCATCCTGTCAACAATCACCCAAATGGAGTCACGTTGTCTTCGAGTACGAGGTAACCCTTTGATGAAATACATATTAATCACATCCCCTTCCAAGTAGTAATATCAATCTCTTGAATGATACCTCCTGCTTTCTGATGTTCTACCTTGACTTGTTGGCAATTGGGGCACTTACTCAAAAAATCTGCTATATCCCTCTTCATGTCATTCCACTAATAGACTTCCCACAGATCGCGGTACATCTTAGTGGCACTTGGATGAATAGAATATCTGGAGTTATAAACTTCTGAAACGATATGCTTTCTCAACTCGCCCACACCAGGAACACACAATCTACCCTAGTAGTGAAGTACACCATCTCCCCATTGGAAGAAAACCTCCACTCTCTGATTGTGGACTTCACCCTTAACTTCAAGCAAGATTGGATCACTGTCTTTGTTTTTCTTAACCTCCACTAGCAAAGAAGATTTTCCCTATTCTGAACTGTTTCACCACTGTCTGATATGCTCATAAGGCGAACTGCCAAGCGAGCAAGCCTATGAACATCCTTCACTAGTTCCTTTGTCTTCCTCAACATGTGCTACACTACCCTTATATAATCTTCTAAGAGCATCTGCTACAACATTTGTCTTACCAGGATAATAATGCACACTCATATCGTAATCCTTATGAAACTGAGGCTATCTCCTCTAACAAAGATTCAACTCTTTCTGGGTGAACATATACTGAAGGCTCTTATGATCAGTGAACACATCTTAATGAACACCATACAAGTAGTGTCTCCATATTTTGACTGAAAACACCACTGCTGCAAGCTCGAGGTCATGGGTTGAATAGTTCTTCACATGAACCTTAAGTTGTCTAGAGGCATACTCTATAACCTTATCTCGCTGCATCAACACACAACCTAGGACAACTGTGGTTGCATCACAATAGATCACATAACCATGTGAACCCTATGGTAGAATCAAGAAAGTAGTGGTAGTCAATCTTGTTTTCAATTCTGCAAAGCTTTTCTCATAATCATCTGACCATTGAAACTTGACCTTTTTTAAGTTAATCTAGTCAATGGTGAGGCTATGGATTATAATTCTTGAAAGAACCTTCTATAAAAACCCTCTATACCCAAGAAACTTCTGATTTCTTTAGCATAGGTAGGTCTGGGCCATTATTTCACTGCTTCTATATTCTGTGAATCCACTCGAATACTCCCGCTAGATACAATGTGACAAGGAAAAGCAACAGATTGCAAGCAGAACTCACATTTGCTAAACATAGCGAATAACTGGCGATCGATAAGATTATGTAGAACAACTCTCAGATGTCTTCTTCATTCCTAGAGTAAATGAGGATATCATCAATAAAGACGATAACAAACAAGTTCAACTATTGTCTGAACACCCTGTTCATAAAATCAATGAAAGTTGCAGGGTTATTGGTTAGTCCAAATGACATAACTACAAATTCATAATGACCATACCGAGTTCTGAAGGCTTTTTTAAAAATGTCACTATCTCTAACTCTAAGTTGATGATAACCCGATCAAAGGTCGATCTTTGAGAAATGACTAGCATCCTAAATTTGGTTAAATAATTATCACTCCTGGGGATGAGATACTTATTCTTGATTATGACCTATTTCAACTATCTATTGTCGATGCACATTCTGAGAGAACCATCTTTCTTCTTTACGAACAACACTAGTGCATCCTAGTGTGAAATACATGGTTGGATTAAGACCTTATGTTGAAGATCTTTCAACTACTCTCTCAATTCATTAAGCTCTGCTGGAGCATTCTGTAAAGAGGAATAGAAAAAGGTTGGGTATCTTGTGGAAACACTTTTGGAAACTCGTTGAATACTAGAACTGAGTCAAGAGTTGTGGTTTCAGATCTGGAATATTTAACCCAAACTAGATGATAGAGGCAACCCTTAGAGATCATCTTTATATCCTTAAGGTATGAAATGAATCAACCCATAGGCGCTAAGCTACTACCCTTCTATTCTAAGATTGGTTCGTCTAGAAACTTAAAAAAAAAAATCCTAGTTCTACAATCGACTTTGGCATAATAGGAATGTAACCAATCTGTGCCTAGAATTACATCAATGTCTACTATTACTAGCTCTACAACATCTGCTGAAGTGACTTTCTGATATACTGCAACAGGGCAATTTCTGTATACCTGTCTTGCTATAATTGGTTCACCAACTAAAGTAGAGACTGAAAAAGGTTCTTAGAGAATTTTTGGACTAACATTGAATTAGACTTCTATGTAAGGAGTTACAAAGGAAATAGTCGCCCCTAGATCTAATAATGCATAAACATCAAGGTCAAAGACTCGTAGCATACCAGCAACTACATCAAGAGAACCTTCCTGATCCTAGCGAGCCTGAAGAGCAAACAACCTTTTCTGGCACTGACCGCCACCTGTACTAGATGAGCTATCCTGCTGAGTTAGGCGACTTTCTAGTGCTGGTGGAGTTGTAGACTAAGCTATACAATTACCATCTCCTTGACCCTGTCTAGAAGAACAATCCCTCAACATGTGACCAGACTTGCCCCACCCGAAGCATCCTTTTTTTCCTGCGAGACACTCTACCGGATGGTTCTTACAACACTTAAGACAAGTGGGGTAAGCCTTGGTGCCTGAAACACTTCCCTGAGACTTAGACCCTTCTAGTCATATCTGTTCTTTGATGATTGAACACAAGCTGACATAGGTGCTGGAGCTGAAAAGTTCTGCTGATTGTGCGAGCGATTTTCACCACCCAATTTCTGCTGAGAATAGTCATAGTTCCCATTACTAGCCTTCTTATTCTCATTTGCCTTTTCCCGAAGCTTATCACCCTTAACCTGCTGAGCATGAGTCATAAGCCTAGGTATGTTCATATCTGTTAGTAACATATCATTTATGCACTCAGCTTTTACCAAATCCGACACTCCATACAAGAACTTATTCATCTGAGCCCTTGAGTCAGTATTCATGTGAGGAGCATACCTGGAGAGTTTGTTAAACTTGATCCCATACTCTTGAACCGTCATGTTTCCCTACCTTAAGTTCATGAATTCCTAAGGTTTTGCTTCCCTCAACTTTATTGGGAAATACTTGTCCAGAAAGGTCTACTAAAGCAATACAAAGTATTACAACTACATTTGCACCCCTATTCTCCTTCGACTGAGTATACCTGATATGAGCCACATCTTTCAGCTAGTATGATGCCAACTCAACCCGATCATTTCCAAACCTGCATCACCTCGAAGATCTTCTTGATCTCATCTATGAAATTTTGGGGATCCTCATCAATTTGCGATCCTAAGAACTCAGGAGGATTCATTCTAACAAAGTTACGGACCCTTGATGCTTCTAATCCACCAATTGCATTCACAGAAGCATGAACCCGATTGTTCTTCTTGATTAAACTCCGAGCTAACATTTGTATGGAATTCATGAACTCAGCATTGGAGACTTCCTGATCTGGGATTGGAGGAGCTATGTTTGCATTTCTTGCATTCGCATTCGTAGTATTTGCTCTACCAGGAGGCATGATCTGAAACATAGAATGTTAAGTTAGAATTGAATAACATCATACATTACGCACGATAAGAGTAATAAAACAGTGAAGTTTTTCCCAAAACACTTTATAGATTCCATATAATTAGATGTGGCGCACTTCACACCCATTAAAAGGCTCTACTTAGTGTGTCTTTTTATAAATCCTAGGACTCTTAAACCTAGCGCTCTAATACCATGTTTTGTCACGCACCGAGCTACCGCCTGCTGTCATGATCATGAGCATACTAAATATAATAAAATTAATGTGAAAGATAAATCATAATTTAAACTAAAAAGATGGGATATAACCATATACTACAGCTTAAATATCTTATATAGCGATGAGTTTAATACAAAGAAGTTATTAACTCAATACTAAACTGAACCTAACAATGTTTGATATTAGCCTCTAAACTGATAAGAATGTTGGGACGTGCCCTAGCTAAGTCTAGCAAAACTTAAACTAAATGACTAAAAGACTAAAAAGAAGCTCATGAGTATTGTCCTCGGAGGATGAGTACTCACCACTGAATCTGCTGAACCGGAGATAAAAAATCACTCTAAGTGCGATTTGGATGTTGACAACCTGAACCTACATCACGAGAAGTTGTAGCGCACGTATGTGTCAGTACTTGAAGATACTGAGCATGTAGAATATAGTAAAGCAGAAATAGAACATAACTGAATAAGAATAAAAGAAAGTATAATAATCTGAACATGATACATTGAATTCCTAGATAATTTGATGCAATCACTAAATATGTAACATACTGAGATTGGCTACTAACTGATCTGTAAATATGGTCAATGCATTAGAGATTCTGACTGAACTATGGGAGCTGCTAATTACTGATAAATAAACCACATGAGCTAAATGTTCTGTTCGATATATATGCCCCATCGAACGGGCCAAATATACACTGCCAGAGGTATAAAGGCATGTAGGCGTGATCACTACACTAATTTTCCATAGAGGAGACATACTACCTACTTGGCTAGTAGTTCTGGGACTAATTAGGTATGTTGATCCCTAGTCCAAATCGGTATAATGCTACTCCAAATGAATTAGCTAATTAACTGATTATGATTGAGTTTCTGTAAATATTGGATAGATCAAAACTGAACATGCAAATTTAAAATGCAACAATTAATGTGATGATGATTCATTAATAACTGAGGCATGTACATCTAAAGTAATTGAAATATCTGACCTAGCATGTGTTATTCAAGAACTAACGAAATACGTATCTAGGGTTCTGAAATTCATGAAATAATTTGAGCAAAACATAATAATCTAATTTGGAACATATAACTAAAAAATTCATGAAGTTCTGTCGAAATTCTAGAAACCCTATGTCTAATCATGATATGGAAATCAAGAATCTGAGTGAAAACTAGGGATGTAATGGGGGAGAGGAGCCGCTAGTTAAATCTCACATGCCTGGTGATGAAATTCACGGAGGAACACTTAGATTTCGGAGCAGGAAACTTGTTGCATTCTTCAACTAGGGTTCTTGACCTCTTTCTCCTTTCTTGCTTCTAATTTCCATGTTTTTGTTAATAATTTGACATAGGTGAGTTTTAGTTATGTTTATAGGCTTAAACTGTAACGACCTGTTTAGTCGTTTTGAGCAGCAGATTTTATTTCTGGAAAAACTGTGTAAGTCGACGGAACCCACGACGGACCGTCATGGTTGCGACGGGCCGTCGAGGGTGTATCGTTCCAAAAGACTTAGACTTCTGAAATTTGG
>NC_028645.1:66016425-66019233 GCF_001406875.1 Solanum pennellii
GGGGTTAAAAGAGGAAACCTTGAGTTAAATAGTGGGATATTATTTCCATCTTTATACTTAATTATATGCTAATTAGGGTAAAGGAAAGAGGGTTTTGAATAAGAAAAACAAAAAGAACAAAGAGAGAAAGAGAGGGTCGAACAACTGATAGAGAGAGAAACGAACGAAGAGGAAAAACACAAGCTTTGAGGAAATTGCTTGCTTGATCACGAATCTTCGGTTGAGGTAGGTTATGGTTTTCATGCTATTCGTAGTAAACTCTTAATAGCGAATGATATGTGTTGGGTAGTACTATAACCTCTTATATATGCTTAATTGTGTGCATGCATGATGAAAATTTATATATAATTATGATGAAATTAGCATGATGAAGCTACTGAATCCCAAATCTTGAAGAACCCTAATCTACTTTGTTAATGAAATTGATGATGCCTTGGTATAAAAGAAGGCTTGATGAACTAAGTAATGAGATTAGGGGATCGGGTGTCACGTTCCGGCACCAGGATAGAATATATATATAGGTCGGAGTGTCACGTTCCGACACCAGGATAGAATATAAATATGGATCGGGTGTCACGTTCCGGCACCAGGATAGAATATATATATGGATCGGAGTGTCACGTTCCGACACCAGGATAGAATATAAATATGGATCGGGTGTCACGTTCCGGCACCAGGATAGAATATATATATGGATCGGAGTGTCACGTTCCGACACCAGGATAGAATATAAATATGGATCGGGTGTCACGTTCCGGCACCAGGATAGAATATATATATGGATCGGAGTGTCACGTTCCGACACCAGGATAGAATATAAATATGGATCGGGTGTCACGTTCCGGCACCAGGATAGAATATATATATGGATCGGAGTGTCACGTTCCGACACCAGGATAGAATATAAATATGGATCGGGTGTCACGTTCCGGCACCAGGATAGAATATATATATATGGATCGGAGTGTCACGTTCCGACACCAGGATAGTAGTAGTGGAGCGGAGTGTCACGTACCGACACAAGAGAAATAAAGATAATGAAATCTTGAAATATGTTAATATACTCAATCTAAAGAACATGTTTCCCAAAAGAGTATGGTGTGGAGGCTTGAGTCCTCATAGATATGTTCGGTGATGTTATAAATGATTTTTATACTTGTTGCTATCACCTGTTAAGAATATTAGTTGATTTTATGATGTTATCTGAGATATATTGCTTTCTATTTTGAGTTGGCCGATGATATCTACTCAGTACCCGTGTTTGTACTGACCCCTACTTGTATTTGTTTTCTTTGTTATTTGTGGAGTGCAGCAAACGTACCGTCGTCTTCAACTCAACCGCAACTCTAGCCAGTCTTCATTACACCGGATTTCAGGGTGAGCTAATGCTTCTAGCTTGGACTGGATCTTCTTCCTCATGTCTTGATGCCTTGAAGTTCCGGCATGGACTAGCTTTTGTTTATTTTAGCTTCTTAGAATACTCTTAGTTTAGTAATTTGATCATAGATGTTCTTGTGGTGATGACTTCCAGATTTTGGGGAATAATAGATGTTGAATTTTAGAAGTTATTGAATTGGTTTTTATTAATGAGTTTAAGTCTTCCGCATTACTTTCTGTTGATATTAAATTGAAATGTTAGGGTTTAGATTGGTTGGTTCGCTCACATAGGAGGGTAAGTGTGGGTGCCAGTCGCGGCTCGGTTTTGGGTCGTGACAAACTTGGTATCAGAGCATTAGGTTCGTTGGTCTCATCACACAAGAACGAGTCTAGTAGAGTCTTAAGGAACGGTAGGGGGACGCCTTTACTTTTCTTTGAGAGGCTATAGGACTTTAGGAAAATTCCATTCTTTCTTTCTTTCGTGCTATTACTTGAATCCAATTGGTATCTAGGTGATACAAATTGGTATCTGACCATCTTCACTCTATTTTGGCAGATGGTCAGAACTAGAGCAACGACTACGCCAACATCAGCACCGGCGGAACAGGGTGCGTCTGAGCCAGCCGCTGGGGCTGTAGCTCGAGGAAGAGCAACGGCAAGAGGCCGTGGTAGAGGTCGTGGGAGGACGTCCTCTAGGGGAAGAGGACAAGCACCTGCCCCATCTGGTACTAGGGCGGTGACTCCTCCACCAACTGAGGAAGTAGTAATAGAGGGTGAGGAAGGGGAGAATGAACAAGTACAGAATGAGGGATTGCCACCCCAACCTACCCCAGAGATGATCAATCAGGTTCTGGCTTATCTTAGTGGGTTATCTGATCAAGGCCAGACACCTCCAGTGGTTTCTGCACCAACACCTCAGGTTCCGGAAGTACAACAGGCAACTGCTGCGGCTCCCCGCATGGATGTGCCATTAGGAATAGGCACATTTCCTCGTTTGACTACAGGGCCTATAATGACAAGCGATCAGCATGAACTTTTCAGTAAGTTCTTGAAATTGAAACCTCCAGTCTTCAAGGGTGCTGAATCTGAGGATGCCTACGATTTTCTGGTTGATTGTCATGAGTTACTACATAAGATGGGTATAGTAGAACGGTTTGGTGTGGAGTTTGTGACTTATCAGTTTCAAGGGAACGCCAAAATGTGGTGGCGGTCACATGTTGAGTGTCAACCAACAGAGGCACCACCCATGACTTGGGCGTCATTCTCTAGCTTATTAATGGAGAAGTATATCCCCCGGACTTTGAGGGATAGGGAAGAGATGAGTTCTTGAGCCTAGAGCAAGGTAGGATGACAGTCACTGCATATGAGGCTAAGTTCTGTGCATTATCTAGGTATGCCACCCAACTTTGCTTCAGTTCACAAGAGCGGATC
>NC_028645.1:66024272-66091772 GCF_001406875.1 Solanum pennellii
TTTTTATTAATGAGTTTAAGTCTTCCGCATTACTTTCTGTTGATATTAAATTGAAATGTTAAGGTTTAGATTGGTTGGTTCGCTCACATAGGAGGGTAAGTGTGGGTGCCAGTCGCGGCTCGGTTTTGGGTCGTGACATAAACTGACAAAAATATGATGATTTAGGGTCAAAATGATGTATCTTAAGGTTTAAATGAAGTGGAAAAAGACCAAAAGACCCTTCAGTTAATTGTTGTCAGACCAAATGACGACCTGGACTGACGCTCCGTCGTTTCGGTACGTAGGTTCGGTCTGTTTGACAAGTCTTTACTGAAATGGGCATAAATTTTTACTCGGAGGTATGATTTTAGCAAAGTCGGTGGCTATGGAAAACTAATTTAGTTATCAATCTTTCGTATATGATAGGACACATAATTTATTTTGTGCTAAGAGCTATGACCATTTGAAGTTTACCCAAACACATTTCCCCCTTAACTGGCTGCTAACCTCCACCTACAGTCAGACCTATGGACCGTATATGGAATGACATTCTGTGTTGGTCAATCGTGGTTCATGTCAGAGAGTAGGTAAATGACGTGTTGATCAACAAACACAGGCTACGGACTGTAGGTACTTTCATCATTCAACAGTTACTCAATTTTATTAGGCTGAGTTTTTGGGGGTTTCAAACTCAAACTTTAGATGTCTAGTACGGGCCGTGGGTCAAGCTACGGTCCATCGATGGTAACCGTTGATTGCACTTGCATATTTCTGAACAACATATTTTTGGTTTGTTTTGGATACGGCATGTTACATTGTTTGTGAAGGTCAAATTACCAAGAACTAATTTATAAATTATCTCTTGATTGTTAAATTCGACATCTGAAAGTAGACATTTGAAAAAAGTAAAGTTAAATGGTCAAAGTCACACTACATTTATCAGATTTTCTTTTTTTCTACCCAAACTACCTAAACAAGCATTCCCTTTTAATTTATTTATTTCAAAAATTAGTCTTTCCCTTTCCGAACTTCTTCTTCTACACAGTTAAGTTAAATATTTGATTCAGAACTACTTCATCTTCTTCTTCTTCTTCTTCTTCTTCTTTTTCTTGTTCTTCTCTTCTTCTTCTTCTTCTTCTTATTCATCTGTACAATTAATTAATTGTATACTTTGCTCCTTTTGAGTGGTTCACTGAATAGAAGACACACTGCATTTTGTGGACTCAATTTTTCCTTTTTGTTTCATTCTACTGTCACGCATCCTGGTATGTTTTTTACAATTATTAATTTATACTTATGATATTGATTTTTGTTTTTACTACATATTTTTAACATTGTTATTTATTTTTCGCTACAGTTATTTGTTTATATGATTTTTTTGTTATTTTCATAATAATGTCAATATTAAAAGGAGCAAAAAAATAAAATTTCAAATGATAAACTAGGAATTAATTCTAATTATATGATATATAATAATGACTATTCTCTTAGACCAAATTATTTATTTTAAGTTTTTTTCCGATTTTCCCTTTCTTCTCTTTTTTCCTTTTCAAGGATCCTTAATGTTTTGTTTGTGCATAACTTCAATTCCAAAACACTATCATAACTATATTACACATCGAATATGGATATTGGAAGATGATATTTTAATTTAAAAACACATAATGACTACATATTACTTATTTGCATATCATATGATTATTTAACTATTGTTGTTAAAAACAAAATTTGCAATGAAGAAAATTGAGAAAATATTTATTTGACTCTGGAATAAAAGACATTATGTAACCATGGTAAAGTGAAATTATGTAAACTTGGAAAAAATAGTGTTATGATTTTTAATTTTACCTTTTTTTTTAAATATAACAAATGGTAAACTAGACGTGAATAAGCTTGCATGAAAAGTTCTCACTTTTATGAAAGCTTTTTAATTTTATTGGAAAATTGTAACTTTTTTTTTAAAAGGTGCAACTTTTACGAAAAGTTGTGACATTCATTAAGAGGTGCAACTATTATGAAAGTTTGTAACATGTATGAAAGATTGTGTCCTTTCAAAAAAGTTTCGACTTTTTCGAAGAGTTGTGACCTTTTCAGTAAGGCACAATTTTCATTTGTTCACACTACCCTTTAATAGCTATAAATAGAAGGGTTTCCTCTCATTTTAAAATAACGAAAATTCTGAAGTTCTTTTTCTGCATAGTTAAATATTTGATTCAAAACTTTTTCTTCCACATAATTAAATATTTTTGTATTTTGCTCCAGTTGACTTACTCACTAAGAAGGACAATAACAAGGACAAAATCTACATTCATTGGGCTCGATTTTTTCGTTTTTTTATTTCATTCGATTGTTATAGATCCTGATATATTTTTTTATATAGTCTTTAATTTATGGTTATAATATTAATTTTAGGTTTTTACTACATGTTTTAAATATTATTGTTTATGTTTTTGTAAAGTTATTGTTATAAGTATTTGTTAGTACAAAATATATGTAATTCAAACTATGCAATTGCACAAATAACTTTTTACAAAATACATTTATTTACAATATTTTCCAAAGAAATCTTTTCCTCTACAAGCAATCAAGCGTAAGAATTTACATGATATTATTTTATTGTCATAATAATGTTAATATTAATAGGAGTAAAAAAACGAAAGCAAGTCAAATGATAAAATTAAAGATAATAATTAATTATAATTATATGATACACAATGATGACTATTCTCTTATACCAAAGTACTTTTTTTAGAACTTTTTCCTCGTTATCCCTTACGTCTCTTTCATACTTTTCAAGGATCCTTAATGTTTTGTTTGTGCACAACATCAATTCCAAAACAATATCATAACTATATTACATATAAGATTTTTATTTTGGAAGATTTCATTTTAATTTTCAAACACATAATGACTAGATATTACCTATTGATATGATTATGAAACCTTTGCTCTTGATAAACACATTATTTTTATAAATACATTTTTTAAAAAATAATTTATAACATTCAAAGTAATTTATAGTTTTATACTAACGATATCTACAAAGAAGAATATTGAGAAAATATTAATTTGGTCTCTAATTAAAGACACTATGTAACCACGGTAAAATAAAATTACATAAACTAGGAGAAAATAGTGTTATCATTTGTAGTTTTACCTTTTATTTTAATATAGTAAATGATAAATTAGAATTGAATAGTCTCTATACTCTTAAAATCAGATTTATATACATAGACTAGAACATCAAAATACAAAAAAAATAATTCTAATAGATTTCAAATAAAAATATTCTAACCGCGTGAAGCACGAGCCCATTTACTAGTTGTATTAAAAAAAAGATGCCAAGTAACTGTCCACGTGAATAAATTTTTTGAGTTATGTTGAACTAAAATAATATTAGCTTAAAATCTTAGGGGGTTACTATTTTTGGACAAAAATCTATATCAGATCATTTGTAAATATTCATGGGTCATTTGTAAAAAGATTCACCCAACATCTTCATGCTCCAACAATGATCCTCATCCTTCAATTGTGGTTTGTGCCTTCGAATTTCTAATATCGACTTTGTCCTCGAACTATCCCCTATTAAGTTTTAATTATGTTGTAGATTCTACATAAATAAAAAAAAAGTTAGTTAAGAAGTGGTAATATAGGATAAACTCGGCATCTTTTTTATTTTGATGTTTTGACCTCAGGAGGTCGGTATCCTTATTTTTATTTTTGAGTTTTGACCTCCGGAGATCAGTATTTTTATCAATCAACTAATGTCAAGACAACCCAAAGAATTCCAAATAAGCTATTTAAAAATAAAATACATCGAACCCGAAGAATTAAAAATAAACTATTTTAAGATAAACTTCATCCAACAAAAATAACACAATATTTTCTACATATACAATAAACTATGTCAAAATAAATTTCATACAACTTCAAAATAAACTAAAATACGATCAAAGAATTCCAAAAATATAGTAGTCTAACATGTCAAATTGATACAACTACTCCTTATCACCCTCATTCTCCTTATCAGACTTATCATTCTCATCACCCTCACTCTCCTTATCAGACTTATCATTATCATCACCCTTCTTATAAGATCCATCACTGCTGACCGGACATGGAGGAAGAATATTCCCCAATAAAAAAGAAAAGTTGGTTGTTGGTAAAAAAAGGTCACTTCTTTAGCCAATACTTAAGTTTGAACATCTGTACAGTAATTCCTATAACGAAATTCAAAATAAGAAATGTTATCAGAAATTGCTCATGATGTAATTATTTTTGACCGTAAGTATTTATAAGTAATGTAATAAAAAATGTACAGTAGAACTACCACATGTTCCCCTCAATGGCTAAGATCTAAGAGGAACATGGGGTTTGGTGCTTTTTCAATTCTTCAAATGTGAATTACATGCTAAATGAAAGAAATCAACATTTAATGCAAATTTTGAAAGATCTTTGATTTGTTTCTACGACAAAGAGATTTATAATATAGCAATTTAAAAACTATTAAGAGTATTTTGTCCTAAAGCCCACATTTGTTAATATTATTCTAAAAAATTTCACACGTCACATTACCAAGTTCAGAAACCCTACCTTCTAATTGTCCACATTAAAAGATACAAAACAATACATTTAATAGACAATAGTGCGGCAAGTTATGGTGATCTGTAGATACTGGTTGGTGTAATATAAGTTTGCAGGAGGTGCATTGAGAGCATTAATATATATTCTCTTATAGCATATAGAGACAATAAAAAGAAGCAACCTGATATTTTCTTGAGTTGAGTTTTTCAGCCTTCTGTATTTCAATCTGCTGGCTTGTAGTTTCACCACTCTACTTCAGATACCCAAACTGAAAAGAATTTTTAGTTGAGAGTCACTAACATATACATATACATATGTATATATACATATATATATACATATACATATATATATACACACACACACACACACACATATATATAGATATATATAACCCCCATAGTTGAATAAGAAAGTTCCGTCTCCAGTTCAGGGGAAGGACAAAGGAAAGATTCAGCGAAGGATAAGGTGGAATGAGATCCTCTGGTTGCAACGGTTTTACATTCATGTGAATCAAGAGATTGGCTTGAAAGGCTTTCCAACTAGCCATAGTACACTCGCGAGTTGTCCTTCTTCATTAATCGGCTAGAGGACTTGACGGACCACCGCAGAGGTCGGAAGAAGATTCTTGGAGACCACGGCAACCCTTGCTGAAAGGGTCTTGCTCTCCCTTAGCAGCGGGAAAGGAGTCTATCTATCTGCCTAGCTTTGGTAGATTTCCCCCAACGCAATCCACAGAAATTCCACGAATCCCTTGGTGGATAAGTCTGACGACTCAGCAGCAGTGCGGAATTGAGTTTCTTGTCTGGTGGATCTGATCTATAGTTAGGGGGCAATACATACCAAAAGGTTCGAAGAAGGAAGGCGCAATTCATATGTATAACTAGAGAAACAAATAAAAAATAGTAATAGAAAGAATAACTAAACTCAAACAACGTCAAGAAAGAATAATTAAACTTAATGCATCAACTTTCTTGTCTTGAAGTGGTAAAAAAAAGACTTACATATAAGATTGTGTTCAAATTATCAAAACAAATAAAAAAAAGAATGCATTCAACAATGAATAAACAAGAAAATTGAGTCCGTGAGAGTGTGACAACTTGACTCATGATCATATGTAGTATAAAGAGGATAAGTCGAGGAACTTGTAGTGCTGCCAGAAATAAGGAGAAAGATAAGTCGATCAAACAATAAAAATTAATTTACTAAAATTTACGGTATGAATAAAATAAAGGGACCATAATTGAAAATTTTTACAACAAAATGAGAGAAGAGACTGATAAAATAAAATTGAAAGAAAACAAGTAAAGAAAGAATAAGGAAGGAGGATTTACCAAAAATCATGAATGATAAATGCCTTCAGCAATGTTTATTGGTGCTTCTTCATTTTCACTTTTGGGATTTGCAACCTAGTAAAAATTATCACAGTAGATGAAAAGAATTTATTGCAAAGCAAATGTTAATAACATAGGTTTAAGATTTTAAAATCAAGTACCCTGTCTAGTAGTTCTTTCATGAGGTTGTTCCCTCTCAGCAACAATGCCATGAGGTTGTTCCTCACGTGTCTTGCTTTTAGTAAACTACTCTTTCATCATCTCCTGAAAATAATTGGGATTACAATTTGTCACACGATAAATGTTATTTAAGTTATGTGAAAAGTACATATCGGTGTAACGAAACTTAAGACCCTTTCAACGGTTTATATAAAATGTATCGCGTACATTTATCCTATACCGGTACAAAAAAAATAGGCTTAAGGTTTATCGATGGTGTTACATCATCAAAGCTGAAAAGTGCTCTGTCCTCATCCACGTCTTTGACTCCATCACAATGTCCTTGATTTCCGTAGTGTACGCCACATGTAGTACATCATTTTTACTTTTTAGCACAAAAAGATTTAAGTATGTAAATGAGACAAAAGTATAACAAACAACTTTAGCTGTTGAGTTCTTCCGTTACTTTGATTGAAAAGTTACAACTATGTGAAAGTCGTATAAAATTTTGAAGAACCTTATACAAATGCTCTCAATTTCGTAATGTTAGCCATTTTGTAGATTACGATTTTGCTGTGCTATACAGAACATAGATTGATCCCTGCATCATGTTCCATGTATCTTCAACTTGATATTCATATTCTCTTGGAATTAACTTGGCATCATCAATCAGGAAATAAAGAATCAGTTAACTTACCCGAAAGTACAATTGACTATGAACCTTATGTGTACAAAGAATCCAACTCTATTGCGCTCTTCTAAGCTTCAACCGTATTGTTGAAAAGGTTGTAAATGTCACTGTAGATTGCCACATTACTTGAGGAAACAACTAACAATATCATGACCGATGAAACTAGCATTCCTCTTGGTTGCATTTCCATGTGTATCTCTCTGATCAATGACAAACATGGAGAATTAAGTTTAAGTATGTAAGAATGATTACAGATAAGTAGTTGAAAAGGGAAGATGGTACTCACCTAAGGAAAATAGCAGCTGAATAAGTGAAACCAACAAAGACAGTAGTCCTGGCGCCAGTAAACTGGAAGGCATCCAAGATCTTAGGTACACAATTTGCTCCAAAAAATATGAGACAGACGAGAGTTGCTATGACTGAAAGGAATCTGCGATTATTATAGGCAATAGGAATTGCACAGAGAAAAAAGTGGCAATCGATATTAAGGAGAAGGGAGAAGAAGAAAATTGGGAAAACGATCATCAAGTGGATCACATAGCTCACTCGCACCACATCATTAAGTAATGAGCCGTAAAGAATTTCAAGTTCACCATCAAAGTGGGGGAGTACATCATCCAAGGTATGATCACCAAAGAGAAGGAATCTAAAAAAGCTGGTTGCTATATGTACAGTTGAGCATAACACATTTTTAAAGTACTGACTATTGACTTCATCTGACTTCCATCTCTTAGCTCATTCTCTATTGGATGTACTGTAATACTCATCAAACAAGTATTAGAGTTTTGTATGTTTTACAAGTAATTTCTGGGCACTCATTGAGCAGTTATCAAGTCACATTCATTTTAGCACATCCCATGCAATGAAAATAAACATGAGGCTTTACATATGATCCTATTATCTGATGTTCAAAATTCAAACTTGTAGCAGAAGCTAGAATATTCTATATTTGTTTTATAAATTACCGAAGAGTCTGTAACCTGATAAAGAAAATTCCTCACAAACTATAGATACAAAACAAGTGTAAAGCAAAGTACTATCGATGTGATAAAATATAGTTTGAGGAGTATGACATAAACCAACAAAGATTTTCACCAAACATCATATTTAGCATGTCATATATGAACCTTTAGAATTTCAATAGGGAGCAACTATAGTCCAATATATTGATATTCATGAAACAGATAATCAAGTGAGAGATGAAGAGTTGTGCAACTAATACTAACAGCAAAACATCTAAAATAGTGTTACATGCCTCTTGCTTCTATCTGAAATGAAAATTTAAATTCTCACTCAAAAGTCTTCATATAAGCAAAGTTAGAACAGACCTACTAGCCGTCAATACTTATTATTTTTACTTCAATTTTTTTCATAGATATATCACCAATTCACTGTGTTCACATATGATATCAACATTCTATCAGAAATGTGTATCAATAACCTAGAACTTGGAGTGTCACGATCCAATGTACATCCTAGAAGTTAGTGCATCCTTCAAGTAGGAACACGAGGTACTTGACCTCTACAAGGTCTTATACAAGACCTTAGATACTCATTCATTGCATATATACGAAAAGTAGTGCGGGATTAAAACTTTTCTTTTAAACGTAATGCGGAATCATTTTATAAAACTTCTAACATATGTCTCAAAAACCATCTATGACATCATGATAAAATAGTCTAAACATAGAAAAGAACATAAAAGACAACATAGTGGTGGTGTCTTCGGATGCTATGAGGACTCACCAATTTTTAGTTCTTGAAAGCCTTGGAAACTCTACCCTTCAAAGAAACTAAATCTTCTCAAGACCCTACTCTGATCAATAAAATCGTATCGAAACGTGACACTCAGATCAATCAATATTGTTAAATTATCATTTTATTATCCCTAATTTTCAGTGCATTAAAAATATTTTATCAAGCCTTCTTTATTCAAAACATCACTTCGATAGAGAGGGCTCATGATTATTTATTTCAGAATCTGTTGATTTTAGACCAATCATAAAACATACAATCAAGTAAATCGGGAACTTCATCATCTCACTCAATGTTTATCAAGCACTATTAATAGTCTATCTATCAAATAAAATAACCCATAACCTACCTCCACCAATGATTTGAAGTCAAGCAAGCTACTTCACTGATGTGTTTCCTTTTCTCAATGCTTTAGAATGTTTCCAATTTATCAAGTATGCATAATATATCAGCAAATCAATCCGTAGACACTCATATTACTATAACCAAATTCCTAAAATTTTATACCAACTAATGTATCAAGGTTAGTATTTCTCAAATAGCAAGTGTAGAGTTAAGTCTTATTTCCTCTCAATAACTTAATCTAATTATTTTTATATAATACATTAATACACCTAAAATTTAATTATCTATAATAATATATAAAACATTCTATAAAAACCTAGCACCATAACAAAATCTATTACATCGAAACTAACAAAGAACTCATTGAATTCAAATCACCCGTAAGTAAATTTGCAGAAGCAAGATCGACTCTCTACTCTACATCGTAATTAATAATATCTCATAACCCTCAAGTAATCATCGTTATGAAATTATTATCTACTCACAATTTTGTTCCCATAATAATCAATCTTTAGAACAGAGAATCATACTTGTCCTTAAGCTTTTGATAAACAAAATTTAAACAATTTCTAATCATTCTCTAGCCAACAACATATATTATATAGTAAGTCATGCTAACCTAATCAATAACCTCAAAAATTATCCGTCATTAGCCAATAATGGCCTAACATTTTCCCTCTCAAATTGTCAAGGAACGTAGTACAAAAGTTCCAAATTCCAAATTTCAATTTCAACATTGCCAAATTTCCGTTCCAAATATAATTATAACGACCAAGAACCAAATAAAAATTACATCTATTCCATATATTCGACACTATAGTAGTACAGTATTCTTTCAAAAATTAGATTGTGATTTACAAAGAAACGTAC
This sequence comes from Solanum pennellii, assembly GCF_001406875.1. Lineage (NCBI taxonomy): Eukaryota > Viridiplantae > Streptophyta > Magnoliopsida > Solanales > Solanaceae > Solanum > Solanum pennellii. Next base: position 66,033,990 of record NC_028645.1, read on the forward strand.
CAGCAGAAACACCGACGATTGATTTAGAAACAAACGTACTGAAATTTCTTAATCAGATACAATTATTCAAGTCAAAGTAACTGATCAGCACAAACAAGATGATGAGAAGGGAGAGAAGTTACTAGTGCTATCCACACAACCTTCCTTTTTTAATGCATCTTGAATGCAAACTCCTTTTGTAAGCTGACATTATTATCAAATTAATCATTCTTGTAACTCTAAAACTCAAAAGGAAAACAAATAGAATCATAAGGGAAAAAGTACTATTCCTCAATTAGCTATACCCTTGCCTTGATTTATTCTGTATGATGCAACAACTCTTTTCCACTTCTTTTTTGTGAGCCACGCAAAATAGAAATGCCAAAATTCAAAATCTTTTCAATGTCATCAAAAGAAGAAACAGATGTCCAGGTGTTTATAAGCATCAGAGCATGTGAAACAAAATCCATCCATGAATCACAGTATCGACATAAATGTTGTGCATCCAAATTGATGCTTCCTCCAACTTTCCCAGCCATGTTACCTCGTATAGAACAATCTATATGGGAAACATATCCACATATGTATTAATCTATTGTTGCTTCACATCAACAAAAATGTACCCATCATAGTTCTAAAGCAAAGGATACAATAATAACCTCGGGAAAAACAAGGTTCACAGCGACAAATATCCCAAACCATGGCCGAAAAAGGATTTTATTTTAATAAATTGCTACAAATTTTGTTACCAACAATACACGTAATGGCTCTTATAGGAAAATCAGACAGTAAAGACTGTAATTTTGTCCCTAAAGATGTAGTCCTCTCTATCATATATGAGTCAAAAATTTATTGATTAAAAATAAAACAAATTTGGCATCAAGTCAATTAAAAGATGTGTTAAGGGTTTTTTTTAATTGAAGCAAACAACCCAATAAATATCTACATGCTATATACCAAAAAGCTAACATTTTGAGCTTGGTGACTTCATCGAAGAAATCGTCCAACTAAATGACGCAAAAAATTGGTTAATATCCATGTCAGGATACTCAGAATGAAGATACTTTTCAACCGAAATACTACTTCAAAAAGCATTTTATTCGTCCACTTTTTGGAGCCTAAAAATGCTTCGGAAGATCCAAATATCTATCTCCATAGGTACCAGAACTTGAAACTCTTTTCCCTGCCCGCCAACCCCACTTATCACTAGCATTTGTAAAATCTACAGGAGCATATGGTAAGCCTTCGCCAGAGTCGCACTCATAAACAGGATAAATTTCAAGCCCAATATCACTGATTCTAGAAGCACTCCCATTATATACAACATGTGCATGACTCTCCCCAACCTCCTTCTTGGCAAACATTTAGCTGGAAATCTCTAACTCTGTTGATTTAAAAATCTCTAACTCTGTTGATTTAAATAGAAGAGTGAAACCATAAAAATATGAAACGTCAGAATTCCATAGTAGAAATCAAACAATTTTGGCTATAATATATTGGAAGAAAAAATAGCTAAAGGAGAAAAGCAAAAAGTTAGCCATATTCTTCAGCAAAAACAAGTTAGCTACTGTTTGATCTGAAAAAGTTATGCTTCAGATGAAGATAAATATTAGAACATTCGGCATGAGCTACAAAAACACTATCCTCCCAAGGAGACATTAAAGCTGATCAGTAGAATGTTTGTGTATAATGCAACATGCCTGACATAAACACCTAGACTTCAAAGCCACCTTAGGTGTGAAAATATTACTAGGATACTTTAAAAAAATACTTTTGAAGAACTTTCTAAGAAACGACAAAATTGAAGAATTTTTTAAGAATAGAAACTTAAAACTAGTAAAGAAAATAGAATCTGAAAAAAAATAAAAATAACAAACAAAATATTTTCAGAAAAAAAATTTTGACCCCACTAAAAGCAAAATGTTTCCATAAGAAAATTTGTTCCCTCAAGTACTCAAGGTTGATGGAATATATCATCTCATAATAGAATAATGTTACGTATTAATACATAAAACCACGGTGTCAGCAAACCAGTCGACAACAATAAAATTCACTTAGAATACTAAATTTAGTAGAAAAGAAAGAAGTTCAAAAATTAGTTATTAAAAAATAAGAGAAACCCATCTATTTATAGAGAATAGATGATAGTGTGAATGGCTTCTGTTGTAACTTATCAGAAAGACGCTCAGCCCTTCAAAAAATTCACAACCTTACGGAAATGTCATAACTTTTTATCCAAGTGTCAACTCTTAATGAAAGTTGCAACTCTGTAGGAAAGTCAAATTTCTTTACAAAAGTCAATTTCAATTACATCTTTTTAAACCAAACAATTACTCTTACCATCAAATAAATTGTGTCCTTGAAGGGTTCTATTTTGTAGATCCCACAACAAGCCAATCCTAATATGGGTCTCAAATCCTTTTAATTGGCTAAAAATTAAGGTTTTCACCAGTTCATGAAGAAGAATAAAAATAAAAAATCTCCTATCAGAAATGCACAAACAATCCCTGTCAAAAATTATACAACTAATTTTTTGTTTCAACCCATTAAAGTTATGTTTTGAATTTACTTCACCCCTATTTTATAGAATGTTAGTTAGTCTCACGACCCAAAACGAGTCATGAGTGGAACCCACACTTATATTCCTATGTAAGAGAACAAATGAATCCAACCCAAACTTATATTTATCATTAAACTTATGAAATACAAATCATAATGCGGAAGCTAAAATCTTATTAGTGTAAGAAACACAAATCTATTAAAGTCTACTATATGTAATTTTCAAAACATGAAAGTCATCATATTAAGGACATCTAATCTTCAAATACTTAGTCTAAGAGTGTTAAATACACCAAAATAAATTAATAAAACAGTTTGTCTCAAATGTAATGACATCATCTCATAATCGAGAGAGTCTAAAACGATCTTTAATGAGTAGCTCAACCTAGAACCAGATATGTTGGTGACTAGCTAGGGCTGAGCGCAAGTCAAAGTCGCTGGTACATTACCTGCATTCCATAAAAGGGAACAAAGGAAAACACATGTACGTTTCAGTACGTAGCAACATGTAATGAGTAGGTATCATCGGCCAATCCAAAATAAAGCTAATATACAATGAAAAGTAATATAAAATCAATAATAACACTTAGCATGTGACAAGTAACAAACAACATGAACCAGTGATAACAATTCTAAAGTAAGTACACAATCAATCTCAATATCAAGCACACGTATGGAGACTCATGCCTCCACACAACACTCATTTGGGAAATGGGTTCTTTGAAATTGAGTACATTAAGTTAATTCAACATATTTTTCCTTTCATGTTACCATGTCGGAGCGTCACACTCAGATCCAATTATTCCGTGTTGAAACATGACACTCCAATCCTTAATGTTGTGTTCGAACATGACACTTGGATCCATAATAGGGGTTTGAATGTGAAATCTGATCCATTAATATTGTTAATGTAGCAATTATTATCACAACATTTTTCATAATTTGTATTGACCATATTGATATGTGTTGAAAAAAGCTTTGGAATAAGTGAATAAGCATGTAATGAATGTTGAACTCTTATGAGTTGAAAGTGATGTTTTAGTTGCATTGTGTAAAAGGTCATGAGGTTATGTTGATTTGAATTGTAACTCATGTTTTGATATGTTGTTTATTGGGCTGCTATTCTTGATTCTATTTCTTCCTTTAAAAGAATTTTAACGTCACTCAGGGACGAATATTCCTAAAGAGGGGATAATGTAATACTCCGAAAGTCTAAAGTATAATATAGAGCCTAACAATAGAGTCTAAGAGTTGTAACACTGTTTTAAGGTCGAATATAATGTATATAACTCATTAAAAAAGTCTTAGAATCAAAATGTCAAGGAACGTCCATGACGTCCGTAAACTAGTTCAAGAGGTTCTAGCGTGCCTTATTCTATTTGAAAAGTATTGAAGAATCGAAAAATGATGAAATTTGGTGTAAAGTTATCGAACACACATTAAATTTTGTGTATAGTCGAACGTCCGGGTACGACTCTGCAAGGACCAAACAAAGGGTCCTTGAGGAGGGCCATTCCTGTTTGGCTAAAAGATATCAAAAGACAGTGCCATCAATGGTAGCTAGCCAATGAGGCGTAGGCCAATCAACGGGGCGTCAATGGTCCCTTAGTAAATTTCGTTAGGGTTCATGTTGGCAAGTCTCTTCCAAAATGACGGATGTGCAGCACGGAAGGGACACTGGCCGTAGACTGACCTATGACACATAGGTCGGGGTCTCGTAGGTCAGGTCACTGTTTTGGCTGCCACATTTTAATTAATAAAATTAATTAATTAGATGATTATTGAATTAGTTAGGGGTTAGGGGAGGTCTAATGAAGTTTGTTAATCACTTATATAAATCCCCTAACGTAATTAAACTAAACCCAACTCAAATAGTTCCCAAAACCCAATTGTTCTTCCTTTGCTCTTCTTTTTCTCTCCCAAACAAAAGAACTCCATTGAAGGCTAGGTCAAGATCTAAGGGCAGAAATAAGGGAAGTTTTCTTCATCATATTCAATCAATAAACAAGGTATGTAATTCTTTTCACCATTGGGATTCCTTTCCCAAAAGGGTTCCTTCCAATTGATTTCAAAAAGATGAGTTTCAAGTGGGTTTTCTTTTATTACGAATTTGATCTTCTAAATTGCTTTGTTTATGGTTGTTTTCGATTATTTTACTTAGATTGTGATTTATTATGATTCAATCATGCTAGTTTTTGGTGAATTACTCTAGGTTATGAAGTACATCATGAATTTGACCTAAATCCCTAACCCTAGGCTATGAACTAGTGATCAATTGTTTTGTATTGATTCAATTGACTTTATAATCTTGTTGATTACTATTGAATGATTATATTAGACCCATTGTTGGGATGAATTGTATGGTTGTTGGTAAATCCTTGTATGATGGCTTGTGAAGGAGATTGGGGTAAGTCTTTTGATCTCAATCCTTTTACTTTATTATGATTAATTGTGTTCTATTATGAAGTTATATTGAATTATTACTTATGATAATATTTATTAAGGTTTGTGTGATATTGAATTGGGATGTCTTGAATTATGACTTGTGATTTGTTGTCTAGGATGTAATGACATGAGGGTAGTGATTAATTTGCCTATGTGCCTTGTCATAATGTGATTATGTAAATATTCTAACCTCACATGTGTGAATTGTAATGAAAGGATAATACTCATGTAATTCCTATTGAGCTATGATCATAACTATATAATTGGTAGAACCTATGACCTGAACTAAGTTATGACTATTCATGAAAGACATTTCAAAAGGGGCTTTAGCTTAGCACCAATTGAACTAGAAATGAGGAGTGTCCCTTCCTACATAGGGGAGGTAGGATCATTAATGTACTCATAAGATTGGAGACTATAATGCATGTAGCATAAAAAGGGTCCCAACTAAGTTTCCTAGTTCTTGAACTATGTTGCCCCCATAGGAATACTAGCTAGTAGTTCCACATAGATGATACGTTCATGTTTTGATACTACCTTTGCAAGTAGCCTACCTTCTTTCCGTATAGGGTTCCATGACACCGGTTTCCATATTAGCGCATGTTGTTTATGTCGGTGAAGGAAAGATGTTCCCAAAAGGTAAAATGAAGCAAAGAAGTGAACACTAACTAGGATCACCTAATGGGTTTAGCTTAGTCTAGGTAGGGGTATGGGACTCTACCTATACATTGCACAAGTTAGCCTTGAGGGAAGTCTCAGAAGGATGTTCTTCTGTGTTTTTGTGCTTATAAATGTAAATGATATGTATATGATGATCTTACATGTTAATGACGCTATGTGATTTTTTTTTCACTTATGAACATGTTTTTGGTCTCTATTGCTAAAGTATGATGATATTTACTCTTAATGATATAGTATGTGAAGTTGGACATTACTTATGGTTCTTGTTGGGTTTTCTTGGTTGAGTTAGGTTATGGGTCCTTACTTAGTCATTGCACTAGTAGACTTAATGAGGGTTCATGAGTAAAGGTCTTCCTTTGTTTATGATGTTATGAACTCTTATACATGCTTGTCGACATTAAAACATCATGATAGAGTTGTCTCGATTATGTGCTCAATTATATTTATATGCATATTTACTTGACTAGTCTTGGTCTAGTCATGTTCTTGACTTAATGAATATGTACTATTGTATTGTATTGGTTCTTGAATGTGCATAAGGCTTTTCAAAGTAAATTAGCATTCTCTAATGAAATACCCTTTTTAGCATGATTTCTATGTTGTATGTGCATATTGTCCTATACTTAGTACAACTGATGTGCTAACCTTATTTCCCCCCCTCCCCCCAACATTTTAGGTCCCTTTGGTTGAAGGGTTCGTGACAACTTTTGAATGAAAGCTTGTAATCACTCTCCAAGTGGGTATGTCCTCAAGTCCGCAGATGATGCCTTGTTATTACTCTAGCTATAATTCTTTGTTATAGTCTAACAATGATTATATCATTCATGTTGTTTCGATATATTGTTGTAAGCCCTACGTGGCATATCTACATTGTGTAAGGGCTTGTTCCCATATGTTTGACTCCATTTCGAATGTTTAATATGAGATATCCCTTTTAAGACTATGTTATATATATATATATATGTTTGTGTGTATATATATATATATATATATGTGTGTGTGTGTGTGTGTATATATACATATATGTGTGTGTGTTTGTGTGTGTGTGTGTGTTTGTGTGTGTCTGTCTGTGTGTCTGTGTGTCTGTGTGTGCTCCATAAAAGTAGAAGACTATGTAATCTTCTTATACGAAGGGTCTATGTATACTCTATTTAAATATATTATGTGTAAGTTAGAGGTCATGTAAACCTCATGAAGTAGTGTAAAGGAAAAATTTTCAATTTTCCGCATTTTCACCCTATGAATATAATGAATGATGAATGCTAAGAGGCTAGTCCTAATCCTCTCCGACGATGACGACGATGGTCACATCTAGGGGGTGACATAATTCATACGAAATTTCTTTAAAAAATCATCCCAAGTAAGAACAAGAGGTTTTACCTAGCCACAAATCATAAGCATACTTTTGTAGTTTTGAAATAGAATACACAAATTTGGCAACATCTGAATACTCTAACTGCTCAAATACCCTCTCCATGCGCTTCAACCATTGTTCATCAGTGGGATCAAAAGTATCATCAAACTCCACTCAAGTTATTTTCCTTATTTTCTCATAGTTAATAACGTTGGGATCATACATCGATTTAGCCATTTTGTGGAAGAATTCAGCCATTTGATGAAAAGGAGGATTCATGGATTGATTACCATAACTCGTGTGAGGATGTGAACCAGCTCTTAGATGTTGATGGTTTCCCACTTCAGACCCACTAGTATGGGGAATATACTGATTAGATATATGTTCTTCAACCCCTTCTAGTGCATGATGTCAGGAACCAGAGGTACCCGAACATTCACCAGCAGCTTTCATAGGTCCATTAGAAAAAGAAGTCATCACTTAATTTCTTCAAAAGAGAATATCACATTGCATTACGCATATGTACATCATGTGTGTGCACTCTACAAGGAATAGTTATATTGCAAACCATGTAAGTGAACATGTAATTTAAGTAGAACCTTTTTGAAAGCAAACAACTTTAAAAGTAATTCACAATAAAAGTCCTAGAACAGAAACCTAGGCTCAAATACCAACACTTGTAGTGACCCCCTTTCGGAAGTACTACCCTTTAATGAAGAGACCTAATTTAATACTTGTGACATTCTAAAGCTATTAACAAGGGAATATTGATTTTAATCTAGTAGATGTACTAGGTTCATAAACAAAAAAGGGATAGTTAAGGATGTGCATCCTACCCCATTTTACATTTATTTGATCTCAAATTAATATTGCGCAAAATTTTAACTTATTCCAAAACAATCAAAGCGAATAAATATGAGATTTTCATGCTTATATTATCCTCACACAGTAAAAGTGATTAAAAAAAATATTATAGACTTCCTAGTAGACAAATAAGGTGGTTTATGATTCAGACAACTATTCAAAACAAGTAGTAAATTTAATATATTTCAATACTTGGGATTACACACCCCAAAAGAACAAAATAAATAGTCATTGTTATATTACCAACCATGGTGACATGATTGAATTAGCCCTCAAAGTTTCACATATATATACAACACATAGCTAATGTACAAGTCCCAAAGTTTATACAAAATATAGATGCTTTTATGAAAATGTGATCTTTCCTCTAACATTCCCTACAATAGAAACAATTTTTCACTAAGCATATTGCATAGTGGTGTAAAAACTATAGGTTCGGGGCCCTTTAAGTTGTCAAGATACCTTTCTAAAGTCATGTGAAGAACAATTGAATCATAATAAATAAAGGGAAAAAGGACAAATATACCCTCAAACTTTTGTAAATGGTATATATATACTCTTCATTATACTTTCAGGACGTCAATACCCCTACCTTCAAAATTTTGCGCATATATACCCTTTAATTTAACGGTGGTACATGTATCTCGATCCTAACAACTAACCTGATATTTGTTAAATTTCTGCCCAAAATTAATAAAAATTCACTCGAATTGATTTTAAAACCCACCCAAATACATAATACCCAGAATCCAAAAATATTAACCAAATCCTCTATATCAATTCACTTAATTTCACATTAAGCAATTTAAACACTTGTTTAACAGCATCTTTCCCCATCTTCATCCTCAAATCATCTTCAGCAGTAAATTTTTCCAATTTGTCCTCAACTTTCTCCTAGAAAAGAAAGATCCATACAAACAACACAATGTTTGATACTAGGATTGGAATTTGGTTAAGTTGTAGGGTTAGATTTGTTTGGAGAGAAGAGGTGAATGAGAATAAGAAGGAGTTTTGGGCTCGTAGTAGGATCTTAAATCTTAAATTAGCTGAATTTTATTTTATTTTATCTAAACAAACTTAGAATATGTAAAACAAACTCATAAAGAAGTTATTCCTCAACGAAAAAATCAACAGCAATTTGTTCTAGTAGATTGCTTACTGCCAAGTTAATGAGCTTTTCCTTTCTTCTTGTGCTCATTCACAAGGTAAATGGGCAAATTATTTTCATTCATTATGATATAGTAGTTGCTAAAAAGTCGATCATGTCTCTCTTCTCTAAAGGATTCCAATTTCTCTAGATTAATCAACCTAGTGTTGATGAATCATCGAGATATGGCTGTATTCTCGTTGATGGAAGTTGCTTTGGCTGATCCTGCGCTTCAATATTTTGCCCTTCTGATCATGATTCGACCTAAAATTATGCATCTTAAGCGTCTCGTACAGTGGCGGAGCTATGTTTGCCACCTTTGTTCTTTTCCCTTAGGTGAATTTATTTGGTGATTAGGGTTAGTATTATTGGGTCATGGGTATTATGTATTTGAACGGGTTTCTAGATTAATCCCGGTAGATTCTTTTAATTTTGGGCAAAAATTCAACAAAAATCATGTGAGTGGTTACGATAGAAAAACGTGTACCACCATTAACTAAAAGGGTATCTATGCTCCAAAATCAAGTTCGATATTTAAATGATCAAATGACAAGAACACTCATAGCCCGATATTACAAGTGATTCAGTAACAAGCCTCGCCCAATATATACATCATGTCGTCAAGCAGGAGCATATATCAAGATGGAAGACGCCATGTATCAGGAGGGTCAAATCTCAATAATCAAGTGATCCATGAACCATATTAAAAGTGGCTTTACAGTTTGTACATAAAATGGAAAATTTTCATTCGTAAGACAGACTAATAATCCAGAGTCAAGATGGAAAATGATCTAAATCAAGAGGCATGTCAATTGTGAAAAAGTCACAGCCACAAGAAGGACTAGGTCCCAACAAGAGTGCTAAGTGATCAAACAATTCGTATAAGTGTAACATTCCGGAAAATTATATGTCTAGTGAAGAGCCCAATAGGTATTTAAGAATGCGTATTGGGGATACATAGGCATTCCAATGCCCAATATTGAGAAATATTGGGTATAGTATAGAAAATTGGCTAAGGGTTATTAGCCAATTTCTATACAATACCCAAATAAGTAAAACATTGGTCATATTAGAAAATATAGTCTTAAAGGGTGTTAGCCAATTTTCTAATATTATTTAGCTTGTTTAAGAAATGTACCTGCAAGGAAGACCCTAATCTAAAAACATATATTTTCTATTATTTGCACACAAAGTACTAGGCATCTAAGTGTCAAGCCTAGTACCATCGCACATGATCATTAAAAATGATCATATAGATTAAACATTGCCCAAGGACATAGTGAGGATCCTTGGGACAATAAGTAAACACTCCCGAATGAAACACAAATAATAGTTAGTTAGGAAATGGCAACCAACCCATGTGCAATAGATGTGAACAATTTTCCAAAGGATGGGACCACCCTAACCGAATTCGGTTAGGGTAGTTTTGGGGGAAAACGTGCACAGGAGACCACTCCAAGTGGGTCCTAAACTTTCTACCAACTCTATACTCTAACCTACTGCCCTAAATAACTAAATGACCTACGACTAACCGAATTGGACCCATTAGTGCACCCGGCAACCTAAGCAAACCGGGTTGACAATAACTTAGTAATACTTAAAGAAACAACCTAGTACCTAACCTAGGATGATCCAAAAGGTTAGTTATGGTCCTAACAATTTAGGGGTACTTTATTAACTCCTGTAGGTTACCTAATTAATTAATTTAGCAAATTAATTAATTAATTTAAAAATGCTAAAACCGAAACTAAAAAGGAAATTTTCAGATTTTTGAGTTAAGACAAGAAAGGGACAACCTAGTACCAAACCTAGGATTGTCCAAAGAGTTAGTAAAGGTCTTAAAAACCTAGGGATACTTTAATAATTATCCTATGCTACTTAGTTAATTGATTTAGAAACTTAATTAATTAATTTAAAGGAGCAAAACAGAAATTACAAAGCAATTTCCAGATTTTGGTTTTTAAAAAAAAGACAACCTAGTACCTAACCTAGGATGGTTAAAATGATTGGTTATGGTCCTAACAACTTAAGCGTACTTTAGTAATTATCTTAGGTAACCTAATTAAGTAAATTACTAATTTAATTAATTAGTTTAAATGATCAAAACTAAATTCTTACACTAACCTAGTACAACTCAATAAACATCCTAGTACTTACCTAGGATGGTCCAAATGGGTTAATTTGGGTTCCAATGACTTAAGGGTAATTTATTACTTACCCTAGGTACATAAATTAATTAAATTAAGGATTTAATGGTTTAATATAAAGTCAAAATGTTGACAAAAATGATAGTCAACACCAATTTCCAGATTTTACTAAGTGTTATGTTCTCCTATGTTTAGTCAACTTAGGAGGCCCGTTTTGGTAATTGGTTAATTAGTTTATTAAATTAACTTATTAAACCTGAGTTTTATAATTCAAGATAATTTCTTAAAACTAAAAATCACGTTAAAACTCATAGTAAAAAAAGGACGCAAAATAGTAAGCAAGCGAGGGAAAAAAATAGAAAATTACATTGATTCTCCTAGGCGATTTCAAGGTTTCTCTAAGTTTTCGTTCAAGATGGTCTTCGTAGGTTAAGTTATACTTAAATTATGGGTTTTATCTCATGGAATTCTTTCTCCAAGAGGCTTTTCAAACGTTACAAACTCATGAATTTCGATACTAGGGTTGTTCCCCAATGATATTGTTTAACGTCCATCTCCCTAGTTATCCTTGTTTTCAATTCTTTAAATATATAGATGTAATCTTGAACATATTGTTGGTATGTGGTTCTAACTTATTTTATAAGTTCTTGATTTATTAATGATTAATGAGGTCTATAGATTGGATTCGGATGATTGAGTGATTAGTTACACAGATTAAGGAATGACATAATTCTTAGTTTTGTGTTCGAGAAATATGCAGTAGTTGTGAGTTGTTTATGAAGCTGATTATACTGTTATAGGATTTTCATTCAATGATAATTATAAGTCAATTGAATGTAAAAAGGTTGGCTTACAACAAATTAAGTTTAAATAACCACCACATGTGAAAGTTTTGTTTATGCAAACAAATTAGCTAGCAAAACTATGTCCAAAATATTATCTCCCAAAATGTGTGAAGTTATAATAACAAAGTGATGCCATTGTCTACACCAAAGAACTCATAACATATGGTATGCCAATCAATGGGACAATTTCCAACATATCCTATCCACACGAACTTGTGAACTTAATAGCATTGAATAAGTAGTTATAACTTTCGTAAAGAATCAAAGCTAGTTAATGAATCTATAATGCCAAAATAACATCATAGCTTGGCTAAACCAAGCATTGAATTGTTCTTGTAAGTTAATCAAAGATTAAAAGTTCAAGTGTAGTGAAAGTTTGGCTTAGGCCAATAAATTTGTCTACAACATTATTTTCAAAATATGTAATAGAATTGGCTAATGATTCCATGAAATCATACTTGAATGAATTGCTTGCCTTATGCCAATAAAATGGCTAACAATACATCGTCAAAGAGTGATGAATGGAATTGGCTATAATGTTATATTTAAATAATTAAAATATTAGCTAATGGTAAGGTATACCAAACTAAACATGAATGACTGTAACTTTGGCTTGTGCCAATAAAGTGGCTATGAAGGCAGTTTTCAAAATTTCTAGGCCAATACTAATTTTGTGCCAATCATATATAGCCAAAGTATTGAAATGACAATATAAGAACATCTAAGGTAATTCAATGAATCCATATCCAAAGGGATGACAATCACTGGGACAAGTCCCAACATGCCCTAACCAAATGAACTATGAACATATGTAATTCATTGTGTGAAGTTCTCATCGTCCATAAATGATGATATGAAGCTATCAAACGAAAATAAGCAAGTAAACTGAGTAATAACATAACTAAAGATGTCTATGTTAAGAAAGTGACAAGAAGGAGGTGTTAAAAGAAGTGAGACAAGCCTCACTTAAACCTAAGCTACTATGTTAAAAATACTCACGAATGAAGGTGTTAGAATGTGTGAGAAAAGTCTCATTAACACCAAACATGTTATTTAAGGACAATTCACATTTCATAAATGTAAAGAAAAGTATGACAAGTCATCAATAGTGTAAGTAAATGCTACCAAAACGTACTCACCTATGAGAGTGTAAACCTAATGAAGAGACCAGTCTCTATGTACACTCTAATGAATGTATTGAGACTGATGTATACTTAATACTAATGATGATATGAGAAATCATCTATTGAGATATATGTCCTCATACTAGAAGACATCTTCCATGACGTATCAGTTGAATGAAATGGAGCTTTATACTGAGCACCGATAGGCTAGCTATGAATGGTGATGCCTTCTTTCGGGAAGGGAAAAAGTTCACGTAACTCTCATGAGATGAGACTGTCCGGCATGCCGAGTTTGGTTCTCCTTATATATCCTAGTCTTCGTACCTATACTTCCAATATAGGGATCTGGCGGGGTTCAATTCCCATGTACGCTAGCATGTTTTGGGTCACTTTGGCCGGTGACTCAACCTCTTTTCAGTGAGGGGTAGACACTAGATTTCATGATACTCACATGATCTATGATGGTTATGTTTGGATTTCCTCAATGTATGAAAGATAATTAAATGAACGATACCGATGGTGTTTCTGTGAGACAATCAAGAGGTGAAATCTGATTCAAGTAATGACATTAGGTCATTCTTCGTTATTGTACTTCATGATCCTGATGAGACTCTTAAACATCATCCTAGGTATAGCTGTTGTTTACATCATCCTACTAATGAATGAAATGAAAAATGTGAAGTATGAATGAACGAATGAAGCAGACTATGTGTTTGCTAAAGAATGCCCTTGGGTTGAGGTCGTATATGTTGGGCCCTCACTTGAGATGTCTTATGCTACATGAACGATTCTAAAGACTCTTGTATATGAAATGTATTATATATAAAATATGAAAGTAATGAAATAAAAGGCATGATCAATAGAGAATTGCTTATGAAAGGTAATGGATATATAATGTAAAAAACGACTCACTATATGGTAGGGAAATCATTCCTTAGTCCTTTGATTAGTTACATCCATTCATTGTGAGTATGGGACTACAATTAATCATTGCACTTGTAAGTAAAACATAGGACCAAAAGATTTATTGAACTATAAAACAAGAAGAAAAAAAAGACTGAAAAATAATCTAAGTGTACAAAGAGGAGCTCTCGTCCTAAGAGGATCCAAATATCAAATCTTTGCCCGAGTTGTTCTAAAATTATGTGGATGATTCTAATATTTTTTTATCATATAGAAAATGAGTTGTGTTCTTTGAATGCATTAAAATATATCATATTCATACCATAATTCACATCTAACGATTTAGGGAAGTCTAGTCACTAGGCTTTTCAGAAATAACATGTTGTTTAGGAAGAGCTTTCTTTTATCAAGCATAGCCTTATGTGTATGTGTGCATAAACACATACTTAGTACAAGTGGTGTACTAACCCCTACTATTTACTATTTTTATAGGTGCAGGTAAGAGTACAGGTTGACGACACTTGCAGCCGTTTGGACTTCAGCGTTTCTCCAAACCATTTGGTAGGTCCTCATGATTTCGAGGATGCTACAGATTTAGTGTACCCTTAGTTTTGGACATAGCTATTGGATGTTGTCCCTAGCGTTTCTTTTGCACCTTCATTTTGAAGCTTTGTAATAAGGCAATGATTAGAAAACTATTTATGATATATTCATCTTCAGTTTTGAATTGATTCTTTATGTTAGATGGTTGTTCTCTTATGTTGAGCTTAGTATATGATGTATCTAGTTAATAAGTATATGAAGTCTATGTATACTTCATACATATAAACAGTTTTAAATTATCCGTAAATTAAACTAGATGAATGTGATGAATGCAAGATGAGGCTTCTCTGCGACCTCTGAGAGGTCAACAACACCGGATGCAATTCTGATTCTAGAATCCAGGTCGTGACAATAAGTGCATGAGTTACACAAGTGTCTTTAACGACATAAAGGATACCAACACCACAATGCAAAGTGACAAGAGGTAACCAAGGTACCAAGAATAATATTCAGATATACAAGCAGGTAAAAAGAGTACAAATACAAGTTTACACACAATCATAAATGCTTTATCATAGAAACAGTCCAAAATAACTTCGCGAGTTCAAACCATAGACGAACCAACATATAAAGGTCGTCAACTTGTTCACGAGTATATACAACCTTAAGAATACAATTAAATAACTTCTTTAATTCCTAGTATCTCAATAATGTTGAAGTAAAACAGGATTATCATCACAAGTAATCTTATCTTGTGCAAACACGACCATGCTCCCAAAATAGTAATTCTGGCCAGCCTAGTACCTCATGTTGAAACCTAGATTTTAAAAGCAAAATGAAAAAAATCAATTGTATATCTTTCATGTTGTAGGTACATTTCTTATGTTTGAAAATAATCAAGGATCACCGCAAAATATATTTTGTACGAAACATTATCATCGCAACACTAACACTTGTCAAATACATGATCTCTAAATATGAAATCTGGACATAACTTTTCCTATGTTGCGTCTCTTATTTCCAATCCATAATAGCTAAATTAGTTTCACACCTCGAGCTACACCTCAAAAGAGGATACGAGACCTAGAACCACAAGTTATCCCAATCTAACCTTGTTGGCATGATCATGAGCATACTAAAAAAAAAACTGATGAAGAAGCTAAATCATAATTAAAATGAATAGATGGGGAATACCTATATACTATAACTGAGATAAATGAAATACTACTAAGTTTAATACAAAGAACATATTAACTCAACCCTATGCTGAACCTAACTATAAATGTCGGGACAGGCCCTAGCTAAGTCTAACAAAAACTAAAACTAAATGACTATAAATAATAAATAAACTCATGACTTTTGTCTTTGGAGAATGTGGACTCACCAATGATTCTGCTCAAGTTGAGATAAGGAATTGATCTAAGCATAATCTGGATGCTGAGAATACTAAAGAAAAAATCTTATGCGGAAGCTAAATCGTATTTAAAATTAAAAGATAGGGAATACCCATATAGTATAACTGAGATAAATGAAATACTTATGAGCTTAATACAAAGAACATATCACCTCGACTCTAAGTTCAATCTAACCATGTCTTAAAATACACTCTAATTGACTAGAAATGTTTGGACAGGCCCCAACTAAGTCTAACAATAACTGAAACTAAAGGACTAAAAATACATAAATAAACTCATGCCTATTGTCCTCGAAGAATGAGGAATCACCATTGATTCTACTAGACTGGATATGGGGAACTAATCTAGGTGTGATCTTGATGATTAGAACCTAAGCCTACATAATTGAACAAATACAAAAGCAAGTGTAATATTCTGATCATGATATACAGAATTCTAAGCTAACTAGATGCAATAACAAAATTTATAACATTTTGAGACTGAATACTAACTGAACTGTAAATATGACCAATGCAATAGAGTCTTACTAAACTGTGGGAGCTACTAATAATCGATAATGAAACTACATGAGGTAAGTGTGGAGATCGATGTATATGTCCCAATTGAGAGGACCCAAATTACCTACTAGAGGTATAAAGGCATGCTAGCGTAATCACTAAACAGATGCCTACAGAGGGGACTTACAACCTACTTGGATAGTAGTTTTGGGACTATTTGGGTAGGTTAAACCCAAGTCGAACTTGGTATTATGCTACTTCCAACGAATTAAGTAGTTAACTTATTATGATTGAGTTTCTGTAAATAGTGGATATCTCAAACTGACAATGCAACAATTAATCTGGTAATAAAACAATAATAAATGAGGCATGTATGACTTAATAACTATAATATCTTATCGGGCATGTGTAATTCAAGAACTAAAGACATACATAGCTATGATTCTGAAATTCATGCGTAAACTAAATATTAACATGATGATCTAATTTGGAACATATAAGTAACTAATTCATGATAATCTAATGAAGTTCTTAAAAACCATAGGTCTAATCATGATAAGAGAATCAAGAATTTTTTGATATGTAGGGATCTATGGGTGAAAGGATCCCAGTAGTGAAATTCCACATACTTGGTGATGAAATACATAGAGAAATCTTTTGATTTTGGGGATGGAACCTTATTGCCTTCCTGAACTAGGGTTCTTGACCTTTTTAAGCTCTCTTGCTGCTAATTTTCTATGTGTTGATTAAGGATTTGACTTAGGTAAACTTTAGTTATGACTTGAGGCTTAAACAGAGTAATATCTCATGATTTAGGGTTTAAATCATGTATCTTAGGGGTTAAATGAACTAAAAAAAGACTAAAAGACCCCTGAAATAATTGTTGTTGGAGTAATCGACCACCTTGACTGACGGGTCGTTGTTCAATCGACAGTCTGTTGTTTTAGTTTGCTCGATATGCCTTCACTAAAAAATGCATAACATTTTACTCGAAGGTCGGATTTTAGAAAATATAGTGGCCTTGGAAAGATGATTCAATTATCTATCATATGATTGGTCATAGGACACTTAATTAATTTTTTTCTAAGAGTTATAACAATTTGAAGTCCTAAACAACTAACCTCCACCTACGGTCCATAGGTCTATCTACGGACTATACTAGTCGATCGTGCTTCATATCAGTGGCTGGGTAATGAGGTCTTGATCCACTGACACAGACAGAGGATTGTTGTCTGACTTACAGAATGTAGGTTTGTCCGTGGGTCGAGACTTAGCCAATTTCTCTGAGCTGTATTTGGGAGGGCATTAGTGGTGAACCACGGACCCATTAATTAGAGGAATTGTGACAATATATAGCTAGAAAGGTGATCCATATCAGATGTACACATATACTTCAAAGGTGGGTGCCCAAAATGCATACATATATACTTATATGTATTACCCTCACCCCGCTTCAAGTTATACATAATTTTAACTAGAATATGTAGTAAATACCCATTACAATTCCTTAAATTAGGATCACAATTATATCACGCAAGATTTCAAATATCAAAAAATTTCGTGTTCCCAATATAAGAATAATACATATTCTACTTAATAAAAATGGTGCATCAACACGCCAATGTTGGTCTAGTATTTTAGGGGTATTACAGGATACATAGCTTCTTAATTCACAAATGTAATTTGTTTCTTCCTATTTCACTCCTTTAAACTTCACTCCCTCAATCTCAACAATTATTTCCTTAAGTACACTTTTTAGTTTCGATTTTTTTCGTCAGCACTCAATCGATTGCAAATTTCTCCGTATGAAGTTTTTCTTCCTCTCCAACTTACAGTTCATCATTTCTTTCGAACTTTTTGTTTTCATTTTATTTCTTCAAATTTCTAATACATATGAATGATGCTCCTTATTTAGTATTTAAATTACCCAGTTATTCTCACCTTAATTGATCGTATTTATGATTTTGAGATGATGATTGGGATGAAAATAGATTCAAACAATTGCATGTTCAATTATCAGTGAGAAATCATAATTTTGAGAAGTCCNAAAAAAGGTAGGAAAGTTGGATCTCTCATATCTCTCCTCACGGTACATTTGTTTTTCAATTTTGTGTTATTCATTTTTTTCTAATACAAAAAAGGGAGAAAAATAGAACATGTTACTAAATACTATTATGCATCCAAGGTTCATATTTTTATTGTATCTAGTTGATTTTGATTTATAAATGTATGTATAATTCCTATGTTTCAACTTTATGATACATTATAATTTCATCATGTATAAATAATACTTTTGATTCATAATCCGAATTTATTAAAACACAAATTAGTACATATAATGTTTATAAATATGTATTAATACATAACTTAACAAAATTTCGTTATTTTTTTCTACCAGATACATACAGCCATACTTATTCAACTAGAATGATAGACATTATCAAACATTATTGTCACACTAATATTTTATAACATATCATTTTTTATCATATTCATTATTATGTATATGATACATAACTTTTTTATGTATAGAACATCGTTATATATCACATGTTATTATTTATATGAAACATTGTTGTATAACTAATTAAGTCAGCATCTATCACATTCATAATTATTTTATATATGATACTATTCATGTCAAATTGTCCAATTGACTATGTATTAAATGTTATTACTTATCTCTAGTCATCCGAGTAATATTTAAGACGTAGTTGAAACACTTCTTTAACACATGCATATCAAATTCAACAAATTTCAAACTTAATTGCATGTATTAGATACTTGTCAACTAACCATAGTGTTATTTAGCAATAACAGAAGATGTTACTTAGAATGATTACATGTATGATAAATTTCTTCTTAATTCAATTGTTTTTCAATTAGAATAAGATACATAAATAATGATGTATAATTTTAAGGTCATGATACATAAATAGTAATGTACAGTCAATAGGGTTGGGTGTTTAGTTTGTGCCGTTCGGTTTGGGAATCTCTATTCGCTTCGTCAATTTTTGATTTGCTGAAATGTTAAAAGGAAGACAAATTGAAATAAATGCAGTTCATTTTGATTTTCACATTTTCGATTTGATTTATCATTTAATCAAATTTAACAAACAATAATATAATGATACATTTTTCAATTCTTTCAAATTTCACTATTTTAGTCTTGAGTTTTGAATTGGGTCTATGTGTATGGGCCGTATTTTAGAATTTGAATTGGGCATATGTAAACAAATGTTAGGTTTTAAAGGTAGACTGGTAAATTAGTGTAGTTAAATTTTGATTTTCTGTTTAATTGAATTAAATTACTTAAAAACGAAAAATCAAATCTATTAACAGAAATTTTAAAATTTAAAGAAAACTGAGAGAGTAGCTCTTCTAATATCTTATAAATAAAAATAAAATCACATGAACAAGTGTGGTAGAAAATATTCTACAAATTATAAAATTTAATAGGATTTGATAGAAAACAATGAACTAGTCGAGCGTATATAATATATTATTTCCCAATAAAGTATGAAATGTATAGAAATTTAATAAAAGCTAGTAAATGCGGGAAAGAAATATTAGTAATATGCTAAATTCTTTTTTTGAGAATTATGAATTATAATAATTATTATTTGTTTCATCTTGTAAGATATATGTGAAATATATAATCTTATGATTGTGAAATTTTTTTCTGCTTTTAACTACATTCTTAACCAAATGAGGAGATTTAATTTAATATTTTATATCGAGATAATGCTCTAAATTCTTTCAATAAAGTAACTTTTTGGGGTATGAAGAAACTTTAACCATTAATGTTTTTTCATCGTGCCTTTAATAATTGTTAATGAAACAATATTGATTGAAATTCTATACATTGTTTTTCGACAAACTAGGATAAATACTAAAACTAGAGATTGAGTTGGTTAATTCAAAAGCATGATTATATTAGTATGTTGTTTGTGATATTTGTTGAAAGAAGCTTGAAGATTTATGAAACATGTCGAAGAAATAGTTCTATCGAAGCAAAATGATGAGTTAGAGTTAGAGCCATACTAGGACTAGACTACTACATCCTAGGTTATGTGCGACTAATCTTATTACGCCCCGAGCTTACACCTTGGGCTGGACTGGAACTCGATGAAAATTGTTCGTCCCATGCGAATCCTTGGTCAGACTTACTTACTCAGTAGAAGACTTAAAACATTAATACAAGGATTGAAATGCACTTAGTCAACTATTTAAAACATAACTTAGAACTTTTTTAAAGATAAAACATTCAACTTAGCAAAAATGGCAACTCAGTCTTTACATATGAAATAACAATGAAAATACTAAAGCACTAATACTATTTGTCTATGAAGTCTATAAAACAAAGAGGGATGTTTGGCCAATCAGCCTAACAATTAAAAACTATAAAGTAAGTGATAAAATATATCATTCGGAATGCAAGGAGGTTCACCAACTGACTCTGAACTGCTCAGTGGATCAACGGTGGGTCGAATGCCAATCCTAGTTACCTGCAAATATATCATAATAAGATGCAGGCCAACAAGCTTCAGTAGATTGAATGTACGAGTATGCGAGTTGGAATGCTAAAACACAAACATAGGCTTGAAAGGAAATCTGAAGAGATAACCTGGCTCAACTCAACTCTAATGATTGAACTAATTTCAATAAAAGTAATTTAAAACAAGTGCAATTTAAAGAAAAGTTGTTTCAAAAATGATGTCAACTAAGTATGTATTCAAAGATACAATACAAATCTGAGATAAATGTAAAAAATGCAAATAAAATGTGTATATAAATACAACCAACTTCTGTAGGATTTTCTATAAGTGACAATCATCTCTTAAGAGCTATAGTGATGATGCTCTACTTTGCGTCACGCTAACAGGGTCTTCCTATACCTTGCCATTAGTATAGAACCTGAACAACGATGTGGATCCATTAGTCTATGCGAAAAATCACTAAAGGAATCATCTCTAAAATTTTACTCTCTTCTACCCATGGTGGCTACATGGTTTATGGGGTTTGTGAGTTGTGTGAACTCTCCCCATATCGGTGCTTAATACTACCCCCAAAAATATTATTATATTAGCTATTACGTTGTAAAAACATACTTTCTTATTTGATTTTGGATTAGTCCTAAAAAACGTAGCTCAAAGGCTACATTGGAAATCAACGATTTCCCTCTTGCTTTATTATGAAAGTGTATACTCTTTTAATAGAAAACTAGATGAAAGACTCTATGGAAATCTTATATTTCCTTATTATTTAAATGTGAAAACATTTTGAAACCTCTTGGAAATACTTATTTCCAATATAATTCTTTGTAGAAATGAACTTCAAATATGCTCTTTGACTAACTCTGAAACATAAGTTTTAAAAAAAGGTTAAAACATTTGTGGAAGAATTTTCAAAACATTAAGAACTTATCTTGATTGAACTCTTGATATCTTGACTTGACTCTTAACTTCTTCAGTTGACTCTTAACAGTTCATGAATTGAATTATGGATTCAAGGATCGTGATTTATGAGTGGAAGGATCTCATGATTTTGTTTAGGAATAACTTAAGTTAGCTAAACATGAGAAAATGATTATAAAAAATCGAATTTGGTGAACAGCTCTGCAACAAGAAGGTCATTTAAGATTTTAGTTTTGGAAATGGCTTTTGAGGCAGAACACTCATGACTGCTCTGTGATGCAAAAAAAAGTTCCCAATATTGGGAATCAACTCCCCAACGCGCACCAGCTGCCTAAATTTGCCCGACAAAATTTCTTTTTTTTCATTTTTCAGCCCTAAACCCTCTAAACACCATGGGATATTTCCCCAAACACTCAGAATTGATTATATGTTCAAAGTACATGAGATTCTACTCAAAATAAATCAAAATTCATGGATCCCAATAAAACGACATCCCAATAATTTCAAGGAGACTATAATTATCATAACCACAACAAACCCATCAAGAACTCAATTTCTATGCATTCAAGACCTTAAATTTGCTGAAATAAATGATGATTGGCACGTTGGTGAACTAACCCAATGCTATGTGATCTCACATACCTTTGTAGGGATCACCCCAATGAAATCCAGAAGTAAATCTCGACGAATATTGAATGGTTACTTGAATGTTCTTCTCCTTCCTTCTCTTTTCTTCGTACTGCAAGACCTGGTGTGGATTTTCCTTTTCTTAAATGACCGAAATCTGACTTTTTTCTTATCAAACTCCTAAAAAAGAAATAGAATAATTAGTTAAGGAAAAAACTTAATTACCTTTCTAAAATCAGAATTTAGACTTTCCTTAATTAAGAGCCCAACTTCCTAAGAGCATAACTTCCTCAAACGAACTAGAAATCACACAAATGTGCCGGCATTGGAAAGATAATTTCAAAGGCTAACCAAGCATATCTATAAGTGCAACTAACTCATAATGAGATATAAGCTATAATCGTTTGAAATTGACCAAGCCACATTTTTTCTAACTTCAGTAAATTTTAAATTTTTTAATAATTTCCAAAATTCCTATTTCAATTTTTTAGCTTCTACCTTCCTATTTCGAAATGTCAGAAATTACAATATCTCCCCCTTGGGAACATTCGTCCTTGATTGAGATTACTCTTACTAGGCTAAGGGTTGTTACATAAAGTTCATATACCCAACAAGCAAATGCCAACAAACAATATCCCTACTCACGATTTAAAGAATACTAAGAGAAGAATTAGTACCTTGGTCTGCACTTTCTCCGAATTAAAAGAGATGTGGATATCTCTTCTTCATATCCTCCTCAGCTTACAAGTTAGCTTCTTCAATGAATTGGTTCCTCCAAAGCACTTTGACTAATGCTACATCTTATATTCCAATTTGTGAACTTGGTGATCTAGAATCTAAACAAGAATCTCCTCATCAGATAAGATATACCGTCTCTCCCACATTAATTCCACAAGTTCTATTTTCAAACCCAAACCACTGGGCCTTTGGTGCTCTACTTTAACTTGTTTTCATTTGGGAGGCTTAGAAACAAATTCTTCAATGTCATTCTTCATATCATTCCACCAATAGACTTCTCTCAAATTGTGATACATCTTTGTGAAATCCACATTAAAGGAATATCTGGAGGTATGAGCTTCCACCATGATTCTCTCTTGAGTCCATCTACCATGGGTACACACAATCTTCCTTGATACATTAACACACTAGCTCCCCCTTGTTCAAAAGCCATTTCTTTCTTATGAACATTTGCATTCAATTAAAGAAAAATAGGATCTAGGTCTTGCTTGCCTTTTATTTTTGACACGAATGATGACTCAGCTCGATTTATCACCACTATTCCTCCTTCTGTGGAATCTATTTGTCAAACTCCCATGCATGCAAGTATATGCACATGTTTCACTACCTATCTCTTTGATTCCTCACATGGGCGGTACTACACATAAACAACATGTTTAAGGAATTAATAACAATATTTGCGTTACGTGGGTTTTAAAGAGTACTCATGTCATAATCGTTGAACAATTCTCACTACCTCCTTTTTATGAGTTTAAGCTCATTGTGAGTAAAGATATATTCTAGGACCTTGTAATCGGTGAACACATCCGTATGCACACCATAAAGATAATTGTGCCACATTTTCCAAGATAATATTATAACAGCCAATCTATGTCACGAGTTGGATAATTTCGCTCATGAATGTTCAACTGTCTAGAGGCATAAGATATGACTATGTCACTCTACATTAATAAACAATCTAAGTCGACTCTAGATGCATCAAAATACACCACAAAACCATGAGCACCTTATGGTAAGGTCAGACCAAGGGCAGTAGTTAACATCTTTATCAATTCTTGAATGCTTTTCTCAAAAGCTTCAAACCATTGAAACTTCATTGTTTTATTAGTTAACGTAGTCAAATGGGATGAAATAGAGGAGAACTCCTCCATGAACCTTTCATAATAGCCAGCTAAGCCCTGCCAACTCCTAATATAAGTTGGGGATGTGGGTCTAGGCCAGTTCTGCACTGCCTCAATTTTTTGTGTCTCAACATTAATTCCCTCTCCAGAAACCATGTGGCCCAAGAGCACTACAGACTTGATCCAAAACTTGCACTTAGAGAATTTGACATACTACTCTCTATCTTTCAAAGTCTTGGGAACTATCCAGAGATGAATAGCATGATCTTGTCATTCCTTGAATAGATTAGTATGTCATCATTATAGTTGATAAAAATATATCTCAATAAGGTTTGAATATTTAGTTCATAAGGTCCATGAACGATGCTGGTGCATTTTTCAAACCAACGGATGTGACAAAAAACTCGTAATGGCCAAATAAAGTTTTGAAATCTTTCTAAGGAATATCATATTCCCTGACTCTTAACTAATAGTAACAAAACCTGAGGTTTGTTTTTGAAAAAATGTGTGGCATCCTAGAGTTGATAGAATAAATCATCAATCCTAAAAGGAGGATACTTGTTCGAGATGGTAACCTTGTTCAATTAACGGTAATCTATATACATCTTACGGGATTTATCGTTCTTCCACATAAATGAAACTGGAGCTCCCTAAGGTGAGACACTTTATCGAATAAAAACTTTCTCTCGGAGGACTTTCAACTACTCATTAAGCTCTTTCAACTCTATTGGGGCAATTCTATATGGCGGAATAGATATAGGACGAGTATCTTAAAGAATATCTATATCAATATCTCTTAAATGGGACTCCGAGTAAATCATCTTGAATGACTTCTGGAAACTATTTTACTACTCAAACTTATTCAATTAAAGGTATCTCAACAGTAGAGTCATTAAATCAAACTAAATGATAGACACGCCCCTTAAAAACTAACTTCCTTACCTTAAGGTATGAAATAGAACAATCCTTAGGCACTGCTAATACTTTTCCACTCTAAGGCTGGCTCATTTCGAACCTAAAACTTGAAAATGAAGTTCTACAACCCACTGGGGCATAAAAGGAATGAAGTCGGTCCATACCACAAATGACATCGAAATCACCCATGTCTAACTCAATTAAAGCAGCTATGGTACATTTGTGATTGAAGAAAATGGGACTATAATGATAGACTCTCTCTACTAGAGTAGACTCACCAACAAGTGTAGAAACACTCAATGGTTTACTAAGTGTCTCAAGGATAACATCAAAATTTAATCAACATAAGGAGTTATGAAAGATAAACTCACTCCTGGAACTAGCAAAGCATAAACAGTAAAGTCACTGACTTGGAGAATTCTAGTGACAACATCTGGAAACTCCTCTTCCTTCTTGTGACTATTTATAGCATACAAGAATTTTGTTCGCCCACCAGTACCGGTTGTAGACCCTCTAGGTGTATCTCTGTCTGGTGGAGCAACTGAAGAAGACTGCCTCTACTGAAACATTACCATTTCCCTACTTGTTCATTGGACACGCTCATATGAAATTCCAATTCTAATCACACTTGAAACAATCACTTGGTCCCTCATGAAAAGTACCTGAGTGGTTCCTACTAGACTTGGCTTATGAAGGAGGCTTACTACCCACTTGTGCCATTTTACCTTAATAATAAGAAAGTTTAGCTTTGAAGATCTAATTATGTAACATACCTTTATCCTTAGGTGCAAGTGAACTCGCAAATAATTGAGCAGGTCCATTTTGTTTCTCTTGGAAAGATAACGCATTACTCTTCTATTGCTCGGACTTATTCACTATCTTTGCCCTCTTGTTCTTAAACATTTCTCCATCCCTCAACTTTTCTTCCTCAAGCTGATGCACATAAACCATCAACCGCGATATATCCATGTCACCGATCAACATCGCATCCCTACCTTATATACTGGAAATATGAGATAATCGAGCAACAACTAAGCGCATCCTACTCCTCATGTCCGCAACCATCTCCGGAGCATATTGGGATATTTTTGTGAATTTCAGCACATATTAATGAACACATAGAGAATCTTGCTTAAGGGTAAGAAATTCTCCTACCTTAGCCACGTCATTTCACTGGGCAAGAAATGGACCAAGAAGGCCTCATCATAACACGCCTTACTCGTAGGTGATGCATTATAATCTCTACCCTCTTTCCACTGATTAAACCAAGTCCTAACAACACTCTTCAATTGATAATATAGCTTAATTCTCTCAATATAAGAAACATACATCACATAAAATACATTTTTGATCTCCTCAATGAAGTTCTCCGTGTCCACAGTAGTAATTCAACTAGTGAAGCTTGGAGGATTTATTGTGTTGCTAAATCGTTATACATTTGATCCTTTAAAACTAAGGATCAATAGTAAAATTGTGTGTGTTTTAGTATGATTTGATGTGTTTGTTAATTGTGTAGGCAGAATCTTGCATATGTTAAACAGTAAAAAAGAAGCAAAGATTGATGATGATGCAAGTAAAGTTCACGGATAACTTCACGGACTATGACCTTCATAATAGTATGTATTTGAGCCCGTGAAGCTGATCCACTGTGTAGGACTGAGAGAAGCTGAATGGGGAAGGAACAAGTGAAGCCCACAATCGACTTCATGCGTCGTGGTCCTATCTACGAGTCGTAATGCTTGTTGTGATACAGATTACAATAAAGGCGTGGAAGAACAAGAAGAAGTTGAAGTCCAATTGAAGGCCACAAACAACTTCATGGGTCATAGTAATCACTGCAGCTCATGGTTGTGATTGTGATGTTGAAACCAGTGAAGAGGGTGCAAGGAGTTACTAAGTAAGGAGTCCCAAGTAAAAGTCACAAGCACCTTTGCAGGTCTTGAAGTTTATCACAGACTGTGGTCTCTTCTGTGGTGCAGATTCTAGTGACCATGTTTGAACACCCACTTTTGGGAAGCTCCACGGGAAGACCACAGAGAGATTAGAGACCGTGAAGTGGTTCACGAATCGTTGTCGCGACCCTGAAAAAGCCTGGCATTTTAGTGCTAGTTCAAATGTGACTCATGTCTAACATTCTATTTTTAAGTACTTTAGGTCATTTTTTAATTATTATCGACTATCTTCTGTTTTATGAAGGAGAACACAATATCATGTTTAGTTTTTGACTATTAGTTTACTAAAGGAATTGTCGATCACCGATTAATTTTCACAAGTGGTTCTTAACATGTTTTGATCTTCTATTATTTATTCTTTACGTGAAAATATGAGCGGTTAAATACCACAATTGGGGTTGTGGGATCTATGACTATATTCTAGTCGCGATTTTGTAAAACGAGTATAAGGTGATCTTTGTTTACAACCTGCAGATTACACCTTTCAATAAAATTTTAGTATATTTAGTGCACGAATTAGACAAGCCTGTATTTTTTGTTTGTGCGAGAGAAAAAATCAATTCGGAAAATGCTGGACTAAGTTAACAAATTAGAGTTAAAGTTGGACTTTTAGAGAAGAGATTTTTAACATTACACCAATGTAGGAGAGGTTCAATTTTGTTAACACTATGAGTTCGAGAGAACAGAATTGATCATTATCTAAATAGGCTTAGAAGTGTTAGATAAATTCAACTCAGAAGGGTTAAATAAACATTGATTTGCCTGACAGTGGAATTACAGAAGAGCAATAGAACTCATGACATAGTGAACAGAAAAATTGTTTCTTTAAATTAACTGAATCAACATTACAACAAGATAATTTGTAACTGTGAATATGAAGTTTCACTATACGTTTTTGTAATTAGAACCATTAAACTAAACCCAATTTCACTTTTAGTTACTATTTGCTTAGGAGATCATAACTGCATTTAATTAATCGCGATAGTGAAACCTTCTCTGTAAGGAAATTTTGTGTGGGATCGACCTCAACTATTGTTGAGTACTGTAAATTAAAAGCAATCGTGTATACTTTTTATGTAAGTTTGGACGTATCAAATTTTGGTGTCACTGTTGGGGATTTTCCGTTCAAAAGTGTTTTTTTCTAGAGTTTATTCAAATTGTAGTTATATTTCCTAATTTTACATTTGGTTTCTAGTTTTTGTCTCTTTGAAGTGAGCTAGTTTTCTGCATGCCAAACACTAGAAGTAAAGGAGACCCATTGCTTCCAAACAATATTTAGTTTCAGAAGACTCTTCGCAAGATGGTTAATGCACAGGAATTAGAGGCTCAGAGTCATATCCTAGGTTTAGAAACTAAAATAGATGTTGTTAGAAATGTTTAGTAAACTTCTGGAATTAATCAACCGAGGTCATATTCCCAGCAACCTACAGAATAAACCAACTTAGGGCAGTAGATGACAACAGAGGGGTCGAAGAACTTAACCCTCCACATTGTCAACCTCTAGCTCCAAGAGGAAGATATCCTCCTCCTGGCCACATGATGTATGAGGAAGATGGTGGTGACTTAGATGGAACTATAGCATCAGGAGCTATTGTGTACCTTCATTATCTCCTGGTGTTAAGTTCACAATGACCAACACTATGATCACTTGCTAAACCTAAAAGGTATATTTATAGGAACTGCTAGTGATAATGAAAATTCATACTTAATGAATTCTTTGGCAATCTGTAAGTCACAAGAGATCCCTTGAGTGAGCAAAGTAGCTGAGGTTGAGGTTTTTTTTCTCTGTCTTTTAATAGACAGGCGACTAACTTGTTGAATGAGATGCCAGATGACTCCATCCGAACTTGGAACGATTTGAAGGAAGCTTTCCTGGAACAATTTATCCCAAAATCAAAAGAGTGGTAGATGAACGACGAGATTAGTACACATAAGCAGGTAACAACAGAGGCAATGCATGACACTTGGCTGAGATTCATCTAAAATCTAAATAAATGCCCCAACGATTGTCTTACAAAAATGCATCTTAATTAGACCTTTTATAGGTCTCTGAATGATGTTACTAAATATGTTGTTGATGCAATTTGTAGAGGCTCATTTATTAGAAGATCGTTTGCTGAGATCATGCAATTATTAGATGAGGTCTCAAAGAACAACAGAGCATGGTATACTAGAGATGCAGAGGTAGGGGCTCTGAGTTACACATTTGAACTTTTAGCTAAACAGAGGAAGAGAGAAGAAGAAAGGGATCAAGAAATGGCAAATATGCGGACATAAATAAATCTTCTCACAAAGCATATTTTATCCAAGACTAATATAGTAAATATTGTGGGAAAATAAAACATGTAAGAAGATTAGGATGTTGACCTTGATGACGAAGTTAACTATCTGGTGAACGAAGGAGGTGTCCGAAATTATAGAACGAAAAACAGGGTTATGATTCGTGAAATGTAGGTCCGAACTATGCTAGGGATGGTCAATATTATAGGCCAGAAAATAAAAATCATGAATACTTATAATTGTAAAAATACATATCTTCCCCTACCCAATTCGCTTTTGCCTTTCTTTCTTTCTCACTTTACGAAAAACACATATTATACAAATGACAATGTATAGTTTGTGTTGTATAAAAAGATAGAGAGATTTGATATAAAAATATATTTCGATTCAATTGTATAAAATTAAAATTTTATGTATATATATAAACACAATCATTGAAATATATACATAGTAGTTACATATGTACAATTATCTAACTGATATACATATATAATCGTTGCTCTTTTATACAAACGATAAACATTTTACATCTATTCATATTAATTTGATGCTCTTCCCATCGATTTATACAAATCTGATGCCCCATAACAATCATCAATTTTCTATGAAGCACAATTATGCAAACTATAACCATAACATACAAATATGATTTTGATGTTTACTATACCTAAAATTATATTTATATTATTAAATATAGTTTTTATTCTTAATAATATTTTTTTTAAATCTATTTATTTATTTTAGTGTAGCATACAATTGTCTCGTATATATACTTTATTTACATTTTTCACTATTTCTTTTCAAGAAAAGAATGTTTTTCATGGGAAATTGGCTACATAGATTATAAATAATAAATATTATAATCTTAAAGAAGTAAAATACAAATGTAAAAATTGCTACCGAAAGACTAGAATAAATACTTTAGAAATATCAATTAGAAAAAAAGGAGGGAGTATGTGTTATTTAAAAAATAGGAGCATATCTTACTATTTAAATTGATTAATTATGTAAGGCATTCAAATTTTCTTCATTAAAACTTTAAAAAAAACACCATCAATTATATTCTACCTTAAATTTTATTTCTTTTTTCACAATAAATACAGATTGTGATGATATAAAATTGTCTGTTTGTGTATATATAAGAAGACATGAATGATGATTCTTGTTTTTTTTTAGAAACCTTTTTTCTGGAAACATTGCTCAAAGGTATTCTCAATTTTACATTTTTTTCATGATTTTTGGTGTTTCTATATCTGCCCAGTTTGATGTTCGATAAATTGAATGAATCTGCTTTTGAGAATTTTGGTTTACGCAAAAAAAATGATTTTTATGGGTTCAGTTTTTTTGGAAAAAAGTGTTGTTCATAGGTTAGTTTTAGTCCGATCCAAAGGGTTTTTTATTCACTGCTTTTGAGAAATTTGATTAATAAAATAAAAAAGATTGTTATGGGTTTAGGGTTTTTTTTTAAAAAAAAAATTATCATTGAAGGGTTAATTCTAGTTTAATCTAAAAAGAGTGTTGTTCACGCGTTGATTCCTGACATACCTAGTTTTAAAGAGATTTTTATGGTTTACAGCCAATGGTAATTTTGTAAATGAAAGATTATTACTTTTTAATTATTTTGTTTTTTAAGCACCTTTGTTGTTTCAGATTGTTGGTTGAAGGAAATTAATACTTCTCTAATTTTTCTTAATTGGTCGGTCACATTTTTCTTTTCTAGAACAAGAAGCACAAAATGGAATATTTTTAGTTGATACATAGACTATTTTTTTATTTTTTTTGGTTGTGTGTGTGATCTTGTGCTTGGATATGAAACTGATGAAAACATTTTACTTTGTTGAGTTTTTGTAGTTTCCAGATTTTCGCAAGATGTTTGATAGATGTCGCATTCCGGAAAAGACAGCAGTGTGGTACGCGTAAGATCATGTTATTTATTACTATTTCTCAAGCATAATGTAAAATTCAAAAAATGTGACGTTGTATGGATTTACTGTTTGTTCTTGTTGAACTATTGTATTTCTAAGCTACTTGCTCCGAGAGGCAATAAGATTACAAGAAAAAGAGAGATAAAAGAAAATTCATTCAGGGAGATTTTAGGATTAGAACGAAAGATGCAGTTTTTGTACTTTTTAAACATCATGTGAAGCTTGGACGCACATGAAATATTTAACACAAAAGGATGTAAACTTAGAAAGAATGAAGAACATGCTTTCTATTTCCCCCTTGTGCACTTTAGAAAATGACTTAAGTTCTGTCTAACTTTAACTTCTAGAGAGAAACATATATGTTTGCATGTATCATTCTCATGGAATGAAAGTTTTATTGATGTTTGATTTACTATATTATCACTTTGAGGGATTAAAACAAGAAGTGGTATAACACTCTTATTGCTTCCCACCTCTGCTCAAATAAAGACAATTGTGGAAGAGAACTAGATCTCTAACTTGTGTGTAAGGCAATATTATGAAAGGCAATTGTGCAAAAAAATTAATGAGGTCTATTGGAGATTTAAGCTTAAATATATTAAAATATTTATAAGGAAAAAAACAAAAATAAAATAAATCGAAGAATAAGAACAATATGTACAAAGGAATTAATTCTTTTTCAATTTAAGTGAAGTTTATCATCTTGTTTTGCCTAATAGGGATCACACCCATTTGTAGTAAGGTATACACCTTGGTGTTTTGATGACTGCATTGATGCATCAACTAAGAAAAAAGTGGTGCTTAACTTGTTTTTCGCTCTACTTTAGAGCTTAACCGCACCTTAAATAGGTCTTTTAAAACACATGTACGTGCATACAATTTGCTTTCATTAATGCTTAAAGTAGTTTTAGTCATTCGTTTTTCGAGTAAACTTGATGTTTTAAACTCGAGAATTCAAGTGTGTATTTTCATTACCATAGAACCAAATTGAATTGGAAGTCCTAATTTTTGTCAAGAATCTAAGTAACACGTTTAGTAGTGGTGTCTCTCAAATGTTGAGTAATCTTCTAGATCATTTTTACAAATTGTAAGTTAATACAAAACCATAAACTTCTACATAGATTTCCACTTTGATTATAATATGCTTGATATTTCTTTAATATCATAATATGAATTTTAGTAGTCAAAATATGCTTAAGCAAATTGTGGTTCCAATATTATTGATCTTTCAAAAGGAAAAGAAAACATAATATCAAACTTTTGGTGTTTGTTAAGTGTCCTATTGGTAAAAAAATGAACTAGTTTTCGAAAATTCTCATCTCATCATGTACATATTGGTGTTGAGTTTAAGTTCATATTGTTCCTTGAGTAAGATCCATCCGTATTTTTTGTTTATCTACTAGGTCTCAAATTATATTGTTTTATGTTCAATAATTAGGTACAATTTTCTAGTTTTCGTCACCATAAGTGAATAAGTTTTGGGAACCACCAACAAATAAGAAGGCATGTCAAGCAAAGAGGAAAGGAGAAAAACGGAAAAACGAAAAGGAAAAGAAAATAAAGGAAATTTTTTTTCCGTAAATGCCTGATAAGCATGAAACATGCACATGCTTTGTGATAATGGGTTGTAGTGAGTCTTGAGTTCACCATTTCTGTATGTGGTAATAACATGTTGAGTTGACTTTAAGCTTTTAGTTCGAGTGTAGTGCCAATACTAAATTGGTAAGTTTTTGTTTTAACTTACAGGTCATGCATGATAAGTTACAAGCTTTAGCAGTATAACCGTTTCAACATAGAGGTCATGCATGATAAATTAAAGGCTTTAGTGATAATTATTTCCTTGGTGGCTGTACTGAAGTTCAGCTTAAGTGAGACAAAGAGTCCAATTGCTGCACTTAACTTCATGGTTTAGGAACCTAATTGAAGAATAATATTTTTTTTATAACCAATTAAAGTTGACCTTGAATTTGAATCTTTAAAAGTTCCAAAATATGCAAGCATGATTAATGAGTCCATGCTACTGATCCTCTGTAGATCTTATTTAATAATACTTTTACCGAATTCTACAACAAAATGGATGTTTCGATGTTTGTCTAGCTTCTTTCAAAGTTTCTCTCCCCTTTTCATCTTTCTGCCATTATTGTTAACTTTCTTAGTCATTGTTCCTCAATTTGGTGAACATTGGTTAAGAAACGGTTGTACACCCCCGTCAATTTTTAGACATGGACCTATGCTTTTGCCATCGCATTTACATCTTAATATGTTTATCTACTTCAGATTAGCAAAGTGATCATTTAATAACTTGGATGTAATTATGTGGTTGTGTTGTTTAAAGAGTAAACATATTTGTAGCTTTTTCATATGGGATTCAAGATGTTGCTACCTTCAATATTTCTCTTACTAGTTCAACAAATAGAAGCTGATTCTAGTAATCTCAAATGATCTTCTCAATTATGGAGGACTTATCTTGGTAAACCTAGTTGTTAGTGGCATTGAGTAAATTTTGACTTACCAATTTGCTCCACAGAAAAAACTGTAGTTTCAAATTTTGTGATAACTAAATAAAAAGAGAATAGTCGACAATCCTACAAAAAAATGGCATACTATGACCAACACAGTCAAATTAAGTTGTTAAAAAGCATTTTTAAAATACTCCCTCCGTCCACTTTTATTTGTCATATTGCATTTTTCGAAAGTCCATTTGACTGATTTTCAAAGTTAAATTAGATTACATTAATTTGATATTTTAAACAAACAACATAGATATTCAAAAAATATATGAAAAGTCCTATAAATTGCAATTTTTTTTCCTATCAATATGATGAAAAAATGCATCTTAAAATGTTAGTCAAAGTTCTTAAAGTTTGACTCTATAAATAGAAACAATGACAAACAATACCGGACGGAAGGAGTAGTATTATAATAAGTTTTTAGATAAAGAGTTTTAAGTATGAAAAAGTGGAGAGATCATTTGAAGGTATAGAGATGATGAATTTTATCAAGTTGAGTATAATCCTCCTATCCATTATTTTCTCTTGGTGTAACCATGATGTCTCATGTTGAGTAGAAAATTAGGTGATTTTCATAACACCATATATTTATACGGTTTCCTTTTGGATACTTCTTGTATTCAAATGCCTATTGACTCAAACATTAAAGAAAGCATTTACCTTGTGAAAAGAAAGTAGAAAAATAGAAAATTTAGTATGGCATTACATTACATATGAGATATGAACGTAAGTTAACTTATTAACTTGAATGCTTGTATAGAGAATTTTCCATTATAGAAAAGCCCATATTAGATGGATACAAAAGAAAATAGACAAATATTATTAAAGAAACGATAGTGCAAGATCAACTTTTATTATTGATGAGTTAGATCCTAGCATTACTTACTTGGTTGACGAATTAATTACTAGTAATGTCTTGCATGTCTCAATAACAATTTCATTGAGTGAAACTGGAAAAGATTGAAGTGTTTTTTAGATCTAAAGCTTATCGTACTTGTATTATGTATTCTTCGTTCCAAATTTGTTTGATCATTTATGTTCCTCTTGGAGTGATGATTACATTTAACAGTATGGATATGATTTTGTGCGGCTATGTAGACTACTGAAATCATGAGAAGAAAGTATCCAGACAACTTATACAAAAAAATACCTAGAGAACTAACGAAAAACAAAATCCTTTTTTATAAGAGAATATTGGTTGATAGTTGTACTAGTATTAAAAGACTAGTAAATTAAGATATTAGTGTCTTCTGTTGAGTACATATATGATCAGTGTCATCATTCTTTTAGTAGACTCTGGTGCTATTAATAGTATAAAATTATTTAAATAAGTTATATTGAGTCAACACATGTCTAGACTAGACTACTCTTAGTATTGCCCTTCATAAATATCTAGCTCAAAGTTGTAGTTGATCAATAACTAATATTTCTCAACAAAATTTTGTTTTTCCACTCAACAAACTTGGGTTTATTGAAAAATGTAGATGAAAGTTTATAATTATCTTGACACTCTTTTTGACTATATTGACTCCTTCCAGCTGCAAAGAGTTATACTCATAGTTATACATGTTCTACTATTCTAGCAGCATCTTAGTAATGCTATATTTATTAATAAAATTTACGTATCAAAAAGTGGGCTTATTTAATATCCTGGTGGTTTGGAATGACAATTTTATGGTTTCTCCATTCAATTGTACCTTTTATGATCTAGTTACTTTACCTACCCTTCCATCAAAACATGGATGCAAACATTGATGACATGGTGTATGTAATCATATATGATATTTGATTGTACATTTATAAAAATAATATTGTATAATAATGTTTATAACCGTATAATAAATGCAGACCCTTTTCTTATGTACATGATTTTGCATTACAATATATGTTATTTCATTAGCATCAAGTAACATGACTGTATAATAATGTTTATGACTCTATAATAAATGCAGACCCTTTGCTTATATACATGATTTCGCATTACAGTATGACATTCCATTTACATCAAGTAATGATCTATTCATAACTTTTTTTTGAAGGTCCAACTTCCTGAAGGAGTAACACCATTTATGCATATAACTCAAAATGAATTTTTATGGCAAAAATGAGTTCAAAGTCTTTCTTTTTTTTCTTTTAAAGATGATTTTCCTACCATTTAGTTTCATTCTATCTTTTGATATTCCTTAAACGTTGAATTTTGTTTCATACACTTGTTGCTTATACTTCTGAATTATGGTTACGCTGTCTATAATTGTGAGTACCACTTGGATGACATATTGATTATGGTGGAAACAGTTAGCTTGAGTATCTAAGATCTCGATACTATAACTCTTCAAAAGAGATTGGTTATAGCAATATTATGTTAACATTACAATTTTTTGAAAAAGAAATAATTGTTTATTGCCATTGTTTTCACTTCATAGATAAATCTTTCAAAAACCAATTATAAAAAAGAATTCAAATTCGATAAACATTGTATATTCACTCATATTACGCCAAGGATGTCATAGGAGTATGAATTCAATGACAAGAAAATGCCAAGGACGGTGCACCAACTTTGTATTACAATGTTGAGAAATATTGAATGTAGTGGTCTTTTAGAACTTTTATGATAAGCTCAAAAATTCATGTCATGTTTTTATGGGGTAATAACAGTGTAAGACAGTTCTACTAGTACCACTAGAAAGGGGGGTGTCCAAATTGAATCAAAAGCTACCTGAACACGGTGTACAATTTATTGGGGCTCGTAAATACTATTGGAAGGTTACATTGGTTTAGTGCTAATGGTTGAGAAATCCCATCTATCCATATTGGAGAGCAGGGGCGGACCTACGTTGGGTCCAGGGTGTTCACCCGAACACCCTCGGCAAAAAAATACACGATATATGTAAGGTAAATTTTCAATATTTCTGTAGATGCATATATATTCTTAACCCCCTCAATAACACATAAAAATAGATGGCTCAATGGTAAAACCCCTGAATATTAAGCTGCATGCCCCAGGTTCAAATCCTTGCAACAACATTTCTTTATTTTTCTTTATAGTTTCAGTTTATTTTTGTTCTATATAATCAGATCTGTTTTGCAAGCATTTTTTTTTAAAAAATGTGCCAAAAGTGTGGTTTTAAACCAAAAAAAAAATCAAAGGGCCCATATTTACATGTTTATATTTTTATTTTTGGAACCTCCTGAATGAAAATCCTTGGTCCGGCACTATTGGAGAGACCTCCAAATTTCTTACGAAGGGTCAAAACAGATTTGAAGAGAACTCCTAAAAATGCCATAACTTAAGTTGGCAATTTTTTACGCAGGTCTATGAGCCTCCCTAAAGGAATGACTAATATGGTAACCATGTCAATTAATTTCCTCGCATATTGAACCATACCATTGATCTTCCATGGTGACTTCCATTCTCTTCTAATGTGTTTAGTTAAAAGGATGGAGTCTGTTTCAACCCATAAATTAGAGAAGCCTCTATTAGCACACCATTTAAGGCCATAAAGAAGAGAAGCCATATCCAAGATGTTACTCGTACCATTTTTTAATTGATGCAGTAAGCAAACATGAGGTTTCCCAATGAGTTTCTGATCAGGCCACCTCCACCAGAACGGACTTGAAAGCGACAGCCATTACTGTTGAATTTTACAAAAATATTAAGAGGTTTTATCCACTTAATGATGGTAGTGGTTCTATGGTGATGAATTTTTGCATCCAAAATGCAGTGTATATCTCTCCAAAACTCTACAAAGTTAAAAAGAATGTTAGCTTTAGATCTGTATACAGAAAACTTAATAGCATCAAATTCGTTTCAGCATCTTTATCTTCATCTCTCCTAACAAATTATTGGGGGAGAGCGTGAATACCAAAATTAGAAATAGGGTTCTTTGTAACAATATTCCCCCAATTGAGGATGCGGATTTTAAGAGACCTATGGGTGAGCCTCACTTAAACTAGACTTGCGATATCACACCAGTACACTTTTCTAGCATGTTCACCCTAATAGAATAGGTGATTCACTATTTCAAAGTTGTTGGTCTAATTATTTGCAGCACAACAATGATATCCGGGGATGCTATAGATGCCCTACTTAGCCACTTTCTCATCAGTAGGAAGCCTGCTATAAATAGCTCTCCATGTTAGGGAAGCCATATTAAATGTAATGCTATTATTCCAGATCTTGTTGGTGGCATTATTGTGGTTTCTTTGCTTTCTAATAATATCCCGACCAGAGTTGAGGGTGAAGTGGCTCTAATTGGTGTTTTACCAGATAGCTTTTGTCATTTGTGAGGTATTTTGGAATAATCCACAAGTTTATGATATCGTTCTTTCGATCATTTCGGATCTCTACTTGCAGAAAATTCCAGTTCCATTCACCATTACTAGTAAGAACAATGTCAAGCTTTATACAGATATGCCCTTCATTGTTGGGATAGTAAATATGTTGCTCCGCCAATGACTTAACTTCACATATGACTTTCTAATGTTGATTATCGAGGTACTTAGCCTTCATGTAATCTCCCAAAAGAGAACAAGAGGTTCTTAGGTTGCACCATAGATTTTCCTTCATGTCCACACAAACATCTGAAATTTTCTTAAAATTACCACTACCTATTTCAAAGGGTAACTCAAATTATCTGATGTAATCCATTGATGCTTTCCTCCAGAATCAAATGCAGACAAATAGAAATTTGTTGGATTTTGATTTCATGACGAAGCTACTCTTGTTCTTGTTGATCTGTTAACCAGATATTTGTTTATACCTGTCCACATGTCAGTGATTAACTTGATATATCTCTTGCTACAATCACAAAAAATAATGCTGTTATCAGCAAAAGATAAATGATAATTTAAGGACTATTATTGCACTTATAAAAACACTTGTAAGCAGTGTGATTATGAAGATTTTTAAGCATTTGAGACAACAATTCAACGCTCAGAATTAAGAGGAGGGGGGGAAGACGATCTCCTCACTTCAAACCCTTAGAAGAGTTAAAGAAACCATGAAGACCTCCATTTACCACTGTAAAAAAAAGTGTTGGAGATATAATTATGGATGAGGTAAAATCAATGCTCAGAGAAACCAAGGTGCCTATGAACATGGTAGAGGTAAGTTTAGGGTTCCCATATAACTAATAATATCTTGGGAAAGAAGAATAGTTCAAGTAATGGTGCTGCCTTTGAGAAAGATACTTTGATTCCTGCCCCCAAGGCCTAGATCGAGTGGCAAAAGGTGGAGGATTTGTGACTTAGGTCGCAGGTTCAAGCCCCACACCATGCAAAATGAAGCCCGGTATTCAATTGGAGAAGGGTAGAGGGCTGGTCCCATTATCCACCGAGTTTAGAAGTATGTGATTAGTCCAAAGAGTGGCGGGTCACATAGAGATTTCATGGTTATCAAAAAATCTACTTTGCCTCTTGGAGATAATTCGAGAAATGATAGGAATCAGTCTGTTATTCATTATTTTAGAGATACTTTTACTAAAACATTACACAGGTTCATAGATCTCAAATCAAAAAAAGATTTGGGGTGATCAATCTTAGGAATAAGAACAAGACAAATGTGAGTATCGAAATTATGAAGGATATCACCTGCGAAAAGGCAGTCCCAACTTTATGGAGATCTGAAACAATGATGCTCCAAGTACTTTAATAAAAATACCCACTTAGTCCATCTAGTCTAGTAGCACTATCGATATCTATGGACATTAAACAATCCTGAAGTTCTTTGAGTGATGGAAGGGAGAAGAAAATATCATTGTCCTCTTTTGTGATGCACCTATGAAGAATATGAAGGGAGCTATAATCAGGGTTCGTATTGTAGTAATAAAGAGATTCCTGTACAATCCTATAGCCCTTTCTGCAATTTTGTCATTTCCTTCCAGGCAGTTGTTGTGTTCATCCATAAATTTCCCAATGTTCGATCTTTTTCTCCTGTCTCTTATGATGTTGAGAAAATACGCCGTGTTAGAAATCTAGTGGATTCGGCCTTGAACCTACAGAGATATCTCTTATCATCTCTTGTGTTTTTTGTTACACTCTTGTTTTCAAAAGCATGAATTTGGATTTCAACTCTTCTAGGTTATTCGTAGAGATCCTCCTATATATTCAAAAATTTGAAGTATTTGTTAGTTGGAGGACTATCATTATTCATTTTAATAAAAATGAAGCATGGTTCGAGCACATTCTGGATAAATGAGTAACATGAATATATATATCTTACCATAAAGAGTAATAGAAAAGTCTGTCCAATCTTTTCCTAAAAGTGTTATGGGGTATCTATTGTCGCACCAAGATTTAGAACCTCAACCCTGCATCTTGTACACCACATTTAATAGGGTATTCAATGAAATCAAGAGTTTCTTCCATTCAATGAATCCTTCGTCCAAATTTCTCATCACTGAATACCACAAATTTAAAGTCGTATGTTGCTCCCCAAGGGTCTTGGATAATATTTGTTGTAACTCTCAATTCTGCGCATCAGTTTTTCCTCAGCTTTTTGCATTTTTCATAGATAACTGAAAGAAAAATATGGTCAACATTATGAATAACTTTGAGAAAAACATATTGCTCCCAATCATGAATGGACTCATCATCAATTTCATTCAACTAAAGGATCCAGATTTTGTTAGAATTGTTGTTGTAGGCCTAATGAAAACCAAACTTCCTTCTAAATTTATCCACTTTATCACAAGATACCATATATTCTTGTAGGAAGACGAGAGGAAAATGAAATTGTTGTTTAAAAAGAGTAATCTTTCGAAGGAATAGTTGGATCCTATTCCCCTAATATCCATGGTACGAAGCTAAACATTGGAAACATTAGTTGTAAGGGTTATTTGATTTTCAATATTGGTTGTGGAAACTTTGATTGTAATGTTAGAGGTTCCTCGCTGATTGGAGGGGTTCCTTGGAGGTAGGTTGAAATTGGTTGTTGTGTCCAGAGAATCCATATGGGGTATTCAATCGATGAATATCTTTTTTATGATCCTTGGTAACCTCACCGTCTGATTTAGAGGAGGTGAGATCCTCTTGAAAACATTCCATGAACATATCACAGTCTCCACCTTTAACATTGAGGGACTTGGTGAGGAAATTTAAATGTTGAGATTTTGTAACAATGTCTCTTGAGATAATCATTCTTTGACAAAGTGACGATAAATCTCAATGTGGTCAGTCCTCTCATGAAATATTGGAATTGATGCGAGATGGTGTGCTATATTATCACACAGAAGGTCCGTTCGATCAATTTCTTCAATTTTTAGTCATCTCAACAACTGTTTGATCAATACTAACTCACAAGTTGCTACAACTATTGTTTGAAATTCTGCTTCAGCACTAGATCGAGCCCCCACACTTTGTTTCTCTCTCTTCCACAACACAAATTACCTTGACCAAAACACAATATTTAGATGTAATACATCCATTGGATGGTGATCTTGCCCATTTAACATCTGTATATCCAATGATATGCTTGTAACCTTTATCCTCAAAGAGTGGTACTTTACTCGAAGCTGACTTTACATAACGCAGAATACAAACAACTGCATTCCAATAACTTAAGGGGGAAGTCATAAACTAATTTTATAAACCTTACCCCTACAAGGTAGAAAGATTGTTTCTAATAGACCCTCTGCTCAAGTAAAACATTACAAAAAAGTTTGAATTAAAAATGAGATTTAGATGGTGTGCTAATGGTACATACTACAACTGCTAGGAACAAAGCGATTTCAATGATAACTTCTAGAAGAATCCTTGTTCTAGTATAAATAGGGCGGCCATAGTCATAACCAAGAACAACCTGATAAGAGTATTCTTCCATAAAAAAGTTCTCCTTTCTAGCTTCCCTTTCTTTAATTTAATCTTCCAATCTTAGTATATATTTTTGGGCTAGCAGAAGGTTTCATAACTACACTTTTCTTCTGCTATTCTCTACACACTATCACATCCATAACCATACGTTGGTTTTTGGGTGTTATTTCAAGATCGGGTTAGAAGTAGATTCAACTGGTTTGTGTATATGGATTTTAGAAGCCGTGATAATGGACTTGGGTGGAGTTGTTAAACAAGTCCAATTACAAGGTATGGAAGACTTGCATAGAATCATTCCTTGTTGGAGAGGATTTATGGGATGTTGTTAATGGGAATGACACAAGTCCTCCTGCTAACGGACCGAAATATTTAAGTAGCATATACAAGAAGTGGAAGCAGGTTAATGTGAAGGCGGAATTCATTTTGAATATGACAATCTCATTTGGTTAATTTGATCACATTATAAAGTGTAAATCAGCTCATGAAATATGGAGGACCTCTATCATTTGTTCAACAAGCAGAATGAAGCTTGGCTACAGATATTGGAGAATTAATCGGCTAACACCACTCAAGGTAACCTTTCCATCTCCGAGTATTTTTTGAGACTCATAACTTATGTTCTAACATATCTTTATTGAATCCGAAAAAGACTATTTCTGAAGAACAATGAGAACAATATTTATTAGTGGGTTAAAACCTGAATATATTCCATTTTTAATGTCAATTCAATGATGGTCTCAACAGCTATCCTTGGAAAAAATTGAAATTTTGTTGTTGCCACAGGAATTACTAGCCAAGTAGTTGTCTAGTGTATTTGTCAAAAGAGAAGAAAATTCTCTTGTAGACAACAAGAGTAATTTTAAAGGATAAAGAGGAGATATGTCGCACTCTAGATCCTCAGGTGGTTCAAGCTCGCCTGGAAAGAAGAAAGAGTCTTCTAACTATTATGGTAAGGCATCGGAAATGTCATCCAATATCTCTTTTATGGGCTCTTTCCCTTGTATCTAACCTATCCGAGTTAGCCTCCGAAGCGAACAAAGAGGTTGATCATCTTATCTTAAAATAGGTCATCCCGGCTATCCCGATCTTTTATCTGTTCATTTAGTCAGACATCTGCATCAGATGTTATCGTTGTGGCGAAGTAGGCTCATAAAGAAATAGTTCCAAGCCAAGTAAAGAAATATGTCACAAAAAGTTGCCGAAGAAGGAGAAGAGTGCGGAAAAGGTATAGTAGCTGAGGCTTGAGCAATAGATACCATGATTTCCATCAATCTTGAAAGAGATTGGATTAAGGATTTGGAATATAATATATCCGATCACTTGGAAAGCAAGAAACTGATGTTGACATTAAGCAAGAAATTTTTGATGATATTCTATGTGGTTATATAGTATCCTCTATAGAATAAATAGAAAAAATGATCCCGAAAAGGCAATATCTGAGACTGCATGTGCTAGTAACGACATATACAGAGAAAGCATTGATGGAGATGTATTGGAAGCAGAAGTATTTGCT
This sequence comes from Solanum pennellii, assembly GCF_001406875.1. NCBI lineage: Eukaryota > Viridiplantae > Streptophyta > Magnoliopsida > Solanales > Solanaceae > Solanum > Solanum pennellii. The sequence goes on from NC_028645.1 coordinate 66,077,300, forward strand.
CAATCATCTGCAATATTAAGGCCAATTAATGGCTTGGAGAATTTTTTTAAAGCAGATGGAGAAAGTAGAGATTAATAGAGGAAGAAGATGATATTGAAGTCTTAAAGAGAAATGATATGAATTTTGAAAACATTGATGTTGTCAAAAAATTTACCGAGGAGATGATAAAAGAATATGGTAGTGTATCCGATGTTGATGTTGATACTTCACTAAAAATTGATAGTGTTTTTCTGGATAATGTAGTTGTCGAGAAGCGAAGAGAAAGGAGGACTTCATGAAATCTGCAAGGAGATAATTTACATGGATCTTTCGATAAGGGAAAATCTTTATCATTTAAATCAACACGAGGAGTCCGGAAGAAACTGCCAGATTTTTACCAAGATGTGCCTCAAAGATTCGTTTGAGCTCCTCCATGACAATGTCAGGTAGTTTCCAAAAAAAATCACTTTAATGGGGAGTGTGAAAAACAAATATGATTTTTTGGAGGTATAAATAATCCTAAATATTTAGTAGAACTTTCTACAGTTATATAGAGTAGTACCTTAAGTACTTGATGAGATATTTATAGTGAATGTAGAAAAATCTAGATTCTTGATAGATAGTTAGAAGATAAGGAGATCTGGATTTTTCTTATAGGTCAATCTAGAGTAACTTCTAGAAGCATTCTTACTCTAGTATAAATAAGGGTGACCATAGTCATTTGTAATTAACCCAAGCAAACCAAGAAGGCAAGAGCAACCTAATAAAATAGTATTCTTCCATAAACAAGTTCTCCTCTCTACCTTCCCTTTCTTTAGTTCTTAAGAAAACATTTTGCATTCAGTGGGGTCACCTTTTTTTTTTTTAGAAAATATTTTGTTTATTATTTATATTTTCTTTCAGATTCTATTCTCTTTATTGGTTTTAAGTTTCTAGTTTTGAAAATATTCTTTAAATTTTGTTGTTTATTACAAAGTTCTTCAAAAGTATTTTTTTTAAGTATCTTAGTAATATTTTTACACCAAATGTAGCTTTGAAGTTTAGGTGTTTATGTCAGGCATGCTGCATTATACAGAAACATTCTACTGATCAACTTTGATTTTTCCTTGGGAGGATAGTATTTTTGTAGCTCATGCCGAAAGGTCTACCATTTATCTTCATTTGATGAATAACTTCTTTGGATCAAACATTAGCGATCTTGTTTCCTGGAGAATATGCCCAACTTCTTGCTTTTCCCCTTTAGCTATTTTTTTCTCCAATATTTTATAGCCAAAATTTTTGCTTTCTACTGTGGACTTCTGAAGATTCCTTATGTTTATGGTTTCATTCTTCTATTGGAATCAACATTGTTAAAGATTTGAAGCTAAATATCTACCAAGGAGGAGGTTTGGGAGAGTCGTGCACATGTTGTATATAATGGGAGTGCTTCTAGAAATCAGTGAAATTGGGCTTGAACTTTATCCTGTTTCTGAGTCTTACTCTGGCGAAGGATTATCATATGCTCCTGTAGATTTTCCAAATGCTGGTGATAAGTGGGCTTGGCGGGCAGGGAAAAGAGTTTCAAGTTCAGGCACCTTTAGAGATAGATATTTGTATCTTCCGAAGCATTTTAAGGCTCCAAAAGGTGGACAGAAAAATGATTTTCGAAGTAAGATTTCATTTGAAAAGTATCTCTAGTCTGATTATTTTGACATGGATATAAACCAATATTTTGACTCATTTAGTTTGATGATTCCTTAGAAGAAGTCGCAAGCTCAAAAGGTTAGCTTTTTTGTGTATAGCATGTAGATATTTATTCTGTTGTTTGCGTCAATTAAAAAAAAACACTTAACATTTCTTTTTATTGACCTTATGCCAAATTTGTTTTTGTTTTAATCAAATATTGATTTTGACTCAAATATGATAGAGAGGACTACATTTTTAGGGACAAAATTGCAGTCTTTAGTGTCTAATTTTCCTATAAGAGCGATTACTTGTAAGGCTGGTACTGAAATTTGCAGCAGTTTATCAAAAGAAAATCGTTTTACGGCCATGGTTCTGATATTTGTTGCAGTGAACCTTGTTTTTTCCGAGGTTGTTTTTGTATCCTTTGCTGAAAAACAATAGGTTCAGACCATTATGTGTACAATTATGTTTGATGTGAAGCAACAATAGATGGATACAGATGTGGACATGTTTCCCATCTAGACTGTTCTCTACGAGCTTATATGGTTGGGAAAGTGGGAGGAAGCATCAATTTGGATGCACAATATTTATGTCAATACTGTGATTCAAGGATGGATTTGGTTCCACATGCTTTGAAGATTATAAACACCTGCACATCTATTTCATCTCGTGCTGACATTGAAAAGATTTTGAATGTTGGCATTTGTATTTTGCTTGGCTCACAAAAAAGGAGTGGAAAAGAGTTGTTGCATCATATTGAATCAATCAATGCGAAGGTATAACTAATTGATGAATTGTACTTTTTTTTCCAGATGATGCTATATGTTTTCCATTTGAGGTTTACAGTTACCAGAATGACTAATTTGATAATAATATCAGCTTACGAAAGAAGTTTGCATTCAAGATGCATTCAAAAAAGAAGGTTGTGTGGATAGCACTGGTAACTTTTCTCCCCTCTCATCATCTTGTTTGTGTTAATAAGTTACTTTGACTGCAATATTTGTATCTGAGCAAGACATTTCAGTATGTGAAAATGTTGTTCTCTTTCTATAATTTTTTTTTTATTTCAGCACATAAATATACACATTTGTTGTTTTTTGAAGTTAACTACCCTACAGTTTAGACAATTAGATTAAAAAAACTTATAATCTAAGGTGTAAAGATATAAAAGACACAATTGATAAAAATATTGTTTTACTTTTTCGAATCACCTATGTCAGCCAAATCGAGTCCCCTTGTTTTCCTTAGAGCTTAAATGTTTCCAATTAGATAAATAGCCTATTTTGAACTCCTTGACAGGAAAAATCATAGTTCACTTGTTGGAAAAATTCTCTACTCGTATAATTTTCTAATCTATCATTTTATTTTCTTTTCACTAACTAGATCTATTAAATTCAATGATTTTACAAGATGAAATAGAGAAGCTAGGTTAAGCGTGTGCTAGCTTGTTTCCATCATTGTAAAAGTCATTCTTCCTTGATTCTGATAGGGTGTGCTTTCCTTCTAGTAGGTTGCTCGCTCGTCTTGATTTCATTTTTACGCGATTCAATCTCCTCGACTCTAGTACATTCGTTCATCAACTAATGGTAATCCAACAACATGATCTCACCACCACTCTGAAAAGATCTTCAAAAGTAGAAATGATCAGCCACCACGAGGAGTACCCTAACTAGAATCTGCATTAAAAATGATTCAGAAGTAGCAGTGGGAACAACCTACAAGTTCTTAGTTTGTAAGACAACTGAGTAAAAGGAATTAATCTACTTATTAATTAACTAAGGAATTCATCCACATGCATACAAAAAAGTCCAACTCCGACATTAGTGCCGCAAATTTATAATGAACGGCGCGAGTAAAGTAAATGTATAAGGAACCTAATTCAAGAAGAAGAGTTTTTCGTTTAACATAGTTATTTCTCACAATTGATCAGTTTAAATTAGCATATGGTTTCACTTCAAGCATAGTAAGAAGAATCACAAGCACAATAAGAAAAATATCTTGATATAGAAGCCCTATTGATACGCTCCAGTAAATCTTAGTACTATAGCTTAAGGCAGAATGATATAACACATATTGTTAGCTCTATTAACTTTATGTTGTAATAATTACACTAATATTAAATGATCTGTGCAAGAAAAAAAGAGATACATCAAAAATTTGTGAAAAGAAAGCATATCTAATCATAGATGGAAGTCACACACTACAAGAATGAAGGAAGGTTGATAAACGAATGTACCTGAATCGAGGAGATTGACTCGCGTAAAAATGAAATCGAGACGAATGAGCAACCTACTAGAAAGAAAGCACAACTTATCATAATCAAGGAAGAATGACTTCTCCAATGATGGAAACAAGCTATAACACGCATATCCTAGCGTCACTATTTAACCTCGTAAAAACATTGAATTTAATCGATCTAACTAAAAGAAAAAAAAAGTATATATTAGAAAATTATGGGAGTAGAGGATGTTACCAACAAGTGAACTGTAATCTTTCATGTCAAGGAGTTCAAAATAGGCTATTTATCTAATTGGAAACATTTAAGCTCTAAGGAAAACAAAGGGACTTGATTAGGCTGACATTGGTGATTTGAACAAGTAAAACAATATTTGTATCAATTGTTTTATCTCTTTACACCTTATAAAATAAGTTTCCTTAATCTAATCATCCAAATTGTAGGGTAGTTAACTTGAAAAAATCAACAAATTTATATATTTATGTCCTGAAATAGACAATAATTATAGAAAGAGAACAACATTTGCATATACTGAAATGTCTTGCTCAGGTACAAATATTCAAGTCAAAGTAACTTATCAACACCAAACAAGATCATGAGAGGGGAGAGAAGTTACCATTGCAATCGACACAACCTTCCTTTTTGAATGCATCCTGAATGCAAACTCCTTTCCTAAGTTTATATTATTATCAAATTAGTCATTCTACTAACAGTAAACCGTAAAAGGAAAAAAGATAGCATCATAAGGAAAAAAAGTACAATTCATCAATTAGCAATACCTTTCACTTGATTGATACAATATCATGCAACAACTCTTTTCCTTTTCTTTTTTGTGAGGCACACAAGATACAAATGCCAACATTCAAAATCATTTCAATGTCAGCAAGAGAAGAAACAGATGTGCAAGTATTCATAAGCATCAAAGCATGTGGAATCAAATCCATCCTTTAATCACAGTATCGACATAAAATATTGTGCATTCAAATTGATGCTTCTTCTAACTTTCCCAGCCATGTAAGCTCGTAGAATACAGTCTACATGGGAAATATGTCCACATATCTATCCATCTATTGTTGCTTCATATCAAACATAATTGTACCCATCATAGTTGCAAAAACAGGTCCAGTGCAACAAATATCACAAATCATGGCTGGAAAAGGATTTTCTTTTGATAAACTTCGACAAATTTCGTTACCAGCCTTACAAGTAATGGATCTTATAGTAAAATCAGGCAGTAAAGACTGCAATTCTGTCCCTAAAGATGTAGTCCCTTGTATCATATCTGAGTCGAAATCAATATTTGATTAAAAAGAAACAAATTTGGCAAACAACTCAATAAATATCTACATGTTATATACAAAAAAATCTAGCCTTTTAAGCTTTGCGATTTCTTCGAAGGAATAATCCAACGAAATGAGGAAAAAAATTGGTTTATATTCATGTCAGGATACTCAGAATTGAGATACTTTTCAACCGAAATCTTACTTTGAAAACAATTTTTCTGTCGGCCTTTTTGAGCCCTAAAATGCTTCGGAAGATACAAATATATATCTCTTAAAATGCCTGAACTTGAATCTCTTTTCTCTGCCCGCCAACCCCACTTCTCACCAGAATTTGGAAAATCTACAAGAGCATGTGGTAAGCCTTCGCCAAAGTCAAACTTTGAAAGAGGATAAAGTTCAAGCCCAATTTCACTGATTCTACAAGTACTCCCATTATATACAACATGTGAACGGATCTCCCCATCCTCCTCCTTGGCAGACATTTAGCTGGAAATCTCTAACTCTGTTGATTCGAATAGAAGAATGAAACCATAAAAATTTACAACTAATCTATTTGATTCACATATTTTAAAACACAATAATTAATTGTGCCGTAAAATAAATTGTGGCCTTGAAGAATTCTTTTTAGTAGATCCCACCACAAGACAATCCTAATATGGGTCTCAAATCCTTTTAATTGGTTAAAAATTAAGGTTTTCACCAGTTCATAAAGAAGAATAAAAATAAGAAATATCCTATAAGAAATGCACAAACAATCTCTGTCAAAAATTATACAATTCATTTTTTGTTTTAGCCCATTAATGTTATGTTATGAAGTTACTTCACCCCTATTTTATAGTAATGTTAGTTAGTGTCACGACCCAAAACGAGTCATGAGTGGAACCCACACTTAAACTCCTACGTGAGAGAACAAATTAATCCAACCCAAAATTATATTTATTATTCAACTTATGAAATAATAATCATAATGCGGAAGCTTAAATCTTATTGGTGTAAGAAACACAAAATCCATTAAAGTCTACTATATGTTATTTTCAAACATGAAATTCATCACATTAAGGACATCTAATATTCAAATACTAAGTCTAATAGTTTAAAGACACCAAAATAAATTAATAAAATAGTTTATGTCCCAAATCTAATGACATCATATCATTACCGAGACAATCTAACACAAGCTTTAATGAATATCTCAACCTGGAACCTGATATGCTGGCGACTAGCAAGGGCTGAGGGCATGTCAAAGTCGCCGGTATATTCGCTGCACTTCATGAAAGGGAACAAAGGAAAACACAAGTAGGGCTCAGTATGGAGATCATGAAAGGGAACAATGGAAAACACAAGTAGGGCTCAGTACAGAGCAACATGTAATGAATAGATATCATCAGCCAACCCAAAATAAAACTAATATACAATAAAAAGTAATATAAAATCAATTATGACAATTAGTAGGCGACAAGTAACACACAACATGAACCATTGACAACAACACTAAAGTAAGTACACAATCAATCATTATATCAAGCACACGTATGGGGACTCATGCCTCCACACAACACATATTTGGAAAATGAGTTCTTTGAAATTAAGTACATTAAGTTAATTCAATATATTTTTCTTTTCATGTTATTGTGTCGGAGCGTCACACTCCGATTCAATTATTCCATGTTGAAAGGTGACACTCCAATCAAATAATAATCTCTCAAAAAGTGACACTCCGAATCCATAATGTCGTATGGAACATGACACTCTGATCCATAATGTTGTGTTCGATTGTGACACTCTGATCCATAATACCGGTTGGAATGTGAAACTCCGATCCATTAATATTGTCAATGTAGAATTAACTATCGCCACATCTTTCAGTGCATTAGCAATATTTTGTCAAGTCTTCTTTATTAAACGCATCACTTCGAGCGAGATCTACTCTATACTCTATTCTCTACCATAACAAAAATACAACACATCGAAACTAACTAAGAACTCATTAATTTTAATCCACCCCAAAGTAATATTGCAGAACCAAGATCTACTCTATACTCTTAATATTAATTAATAATTGCCCATAACCCTCAATTAATCATCGTAATTCAATTTTTATCTACTCACAATCTTGTTCCCATAATAATCAAACTCTTCAACTGAGAATAGTGGGATGTCCTTAAGAATTTAAGAATTAAAATTGAAAGAATTTATAATAAATATCTAGCAAATAACATATATCTATATAATATAAGTCATGCTAATCTAACCAAAAACCTCAAACCATATCCATCATTAGCCAATAGTTCCCTAACATTAGTCCCTTCAAATTGTTAAAGAACGTACTTTTAAAGTGCCAGATTTCAAATTTCAGTTTCAACATTGCCAAATTTTCTGCCTAATTAAATTATAACAACCAAATACCAACTATAAAATACATCCATTCGATTCTATAGTAGTACAATATTCTTTTAAAAATTAGATTGTAATTTACAAAGAATAGTATCAACGGAAAGAGCCACGATTAGTTTTGATGTAGTTTCTCTCTCTTCTCAAACCCTCATGCTTTCTACAAAATATTTTCCATAAATATTATATAAGAAAAACTATAAAAGTGTGAAAGTAACCGACTATTAAGTTTACTTTTATTTTCCTTAACCACCAACTAAATAAATTATAAAAATTACCCATTATATTCAAAAATCTTGATACAAATAGTCCAAAATATGCATTTATAGTCTATAAAAAATTATTTTATAAAATAAAAATCTCTACTTCTTAAAACGACCAAATGGGTCGTTACAATAGGTATCAATGTACACACATTCACTCTCGAACAATCAAAAGAAGGTGAGGGTAAAAAAGTGTAGTTGTGTCAACAATTCCATCAAAATATTAGTATCCAAGGACTCATATCAAAAGTATCAAACCAACCAATTGGATATCTACACTTAGTCAAAACATGATACCGATGATGAGATAATTCTTAAGTCTAAAAAACTGTAAAATTTTATGATAGTTCTCCTATAAATTCTCATAAGCAAAATTGTATGTGTAGAATGGCTAGTAACTTTAATAGATCCAAGACAACACCAAAAATGTCATTTGAGATAACCAAGTATGCCTAAATATCCTACCCAATCAAGAGCACGTCACAGATAGGTACACCTGATCCACTACGAGGGACTCACCCATAAAAGCGAAAACACACACGGATAGAGAAAGTGAACTATATTCTAAACCAAGACCATAATGAAGTAGTTGGTCACATAAGAATGTACATAACCAGGTCGAATTTCTCTAGATAATCCTTCCATAGGGCCTAGGGGTGTCAAAAATTAACTCAAACATAGGTAACCCGCCCAGAATTTTAAGGGTTGAGCTCAAGATAATTTGAATTGGGTTCGATCTCAATGCATTCAAGCTTAACCCATTTGAAGAAACTTTCCAATTGAGCCCAATTCAATCCCCAATTTCAACCTGTTTTAAAACTTATTATTAAGATATGCTCCTATATTAAAGGTATGAAGTATTTTTTATTTAACATTTTTTAGGATTTATCTAATCCATTTGTTACCTTTTTAACAAAAAATTCTTGAGGTCAAATCTACATTGTAAATTATAAAAGTTAAACAACAATATGTTAAGTTATTGAGATTTATCGGGTCAAAATGGGCGGGTCAAGTTTCAAAACATTTTTATCCCACTTGTGCCCAACCCATTTGAGCCCAAAGAAAACTTGGATGGGTCAAGACTCAACCCGATTTCTATTTAACTCATTTTAATATTTTCATTTTCAAACTAGCCCGCGCATTTGACGCCCCTAATAGTGCCCGTATCAAACATTTTTATTCATCTTACTCTATATCTTTGATATATTTTTTTAATTACCCACAATCATCAATTTAGTCCATATTATAGTTTCACACATACTTGATTTATTGAACGCCACATTCATCGAATTCAACAATCTTAATACAAAAAAAACATCATAAGCACACCGATCATCGACCTTATTCCCAAATCATCATTAGAATCAAATTATTCTTATCAAGCACATGTTCAAACTAAAGCTATCTATCTTTCTATTTAAGCCTTTTATGAGAAATATGAGTCCCAAACAAGGCTAATAGCACTATTTTATAACTTGATAGTACCTTTCCATCGAGATAAAACTATTATATCACACCCAAAATCAACTTCACACACTTCAACCTATCATGCTTTAGCTACCATTCTAAACCATCATATACCTCATGCCAACACTAAGGAAATTCTTGGTCACTCAAATTATTCTATGTATTATAAGATCATAACCTCTATTAACTATCAAATGCCTATGCAATGTATCATAAAATTCTAAATATCTCAACCCATCTATGTATTAGACTCTTGTTAATTTTTCTAGCTTTCTTACTCATCTCATCCTTTAACAAAAAACCCATGACATTTTACCGTATACTCTAAACCTACACTTTAAGTGAAACCTTTCCTTGTGTCCTGAAAAAATCAAAAGTAACAAACTTATTCATGACCAAAACTACACAGAAGTCCATTCAAATGCTCAATGTCTAATTAAACGATCATTGTTTATCTTGCAAACTTATATCTTAAAAAAAAATACCACTACGAATGTAGACTTACAAAACAAACAAAATTGAATTGTGAATTCAATTGTGTAATTCAATCCCCTTATAGATCAATATTAGCTCATACCTTGAATATTTTTATGTATTCATGTATCTTAACATATCATTAATCCCCTCTCCATCGATCTTACAATATCTTTTACTATAAATAAATATGTTCTCATTACCAAACTCAAATAACAAAGGAACTTATCATCAAACTTGAGTTGGACGTATGTACACTTTTGTATCAAGTCTTATCAACTAGTTTTTTAACCAATCTGATGATCACATGACACTATTATTATACCCAGAGCGGATGAAATTAAGCATCACTGAACCCAATTCTTAAACTCATTGAACATAACTTTTAAGTCCTTGTAATCAGAGAAAATATTCTTACTCTCACCTATTTTCTAAGGCTACACTCATCCCACTAATTTTTATTTCATTTTCATTATGAATCTAGCTCCTTTAAATTATATTCGAGAGGTACCCCAACATCTCTCAAATTTGTTCCATTAAACCACGATACTTACTAAATAGTAGAAACACGCAAACTTAGATACTCACAAGTCATTATTTCCATATAAAATCTATTTAACCAACAATACATATTCTACAATTCCATCTCAATCACTATCCATCACTAACTCATATTTCCATCACGCTCAGTAAACCTTTGTCATCAGGAGTCATACCAATCAGATCAAAAGGACTACAAAAATTTTATACATATTTTCGAACTAAAATCTCCAATAGAATTCACCCAATTATATTCACTGACATTCTTTATCTATAAGTTTTTAATTCCAGCATCAATCCACTCCTTTAGATATTAAAAAAATCTTTAGTCCGAGAACCCTCAAGATACATTTAACAACCTAAATGTATTAATATCGTAAAAAAGATTCACGACTAAAATTTTCCTTTAAAATAATTCTTAATCCGAGCTTCCGTAGTAACAAACTAGTTGGTTTTTCAATTGTAAAAGCAACATCGCATCTCATATCTAAACATGTCATACCACTGATAGCTCCTTAAGTAATTTGTAGTTACACTTGACAATCAATGTAATCGTCTCCACGTAACACTAGTACCGTACCGTACCGTACCATGAAAGGTCGTTAAATCCATCACTAGAACACACCATACTTATCGAGAAGATTGCACCCTAATAGCTCAAACAATTATACCCATTGAATATCGATAAAATATTATAAATCCATTTTGTCTCTACCCTAAGAAATTTGCATTCTTTCTTTGATAAGGTCGATAACAAAAGTAACATACTTAATAAGTTTGACCCTCCTTAATATAAAATCAATCCATGGGATCGTAGTAAAGATTTTGACCTCGATTGGCGCAACCTAATTTCATCATTCGCTAAACAACTCATACATGATATGAAAGTTGTATTAACTTTATTTTCTAAAGTAATGCTGATCATTTTCTAGTTGTCCCTTATGAAACTTCTTAGATGTTGTCACATATCTAGAAAAAGTACAAAATTAACCTAATAGGCTACAACACATATCTTTCATTTATATTTATTTTAGAAACCATCTCTCCTCTTATCGCTCTACATTTGGGGTATTTAATTTGATGAAGAAGCTAGAAAATATTTCCTTAACTCATAGGTAGTTCCTTTAAAAATCGGCAGCCAACATAAGACTACCACAACATTCTGCGTCTCTCCGAAACTAGCATACAACAAACTAAACACAAAGCCTCTCAACTATATTCATAATATGAAGAAGGTCAAAATAATAAACAATGAAAGTATACGCATCTTCATAATCAATACCTATGAAGAATGAGGGTTTCAACTTTATGATAAAAATATTATGTTGATTACTAGTCATTACTGACCATTTAGTCAATTGAGAAAATATACCTATTTTCAAGGACACATTTTGTTTTCGTTTTGACGATACTCCAGTACTAGCCATATGTTAAATAGAGTGAAGAAGTTCACATACAAATTTTTATTACCTAGATTTCAATTAAATTCAAGTAGTATCACGAAAGAAAGAAGGAATAAAGTTTTTCTTATATCTAATATCCTCTCGAAGAAAAGTAAAGGAGTTCCCATATAGTTTTCTTCAAGAATCTACCAGACTTTTCCTTGTGTGATGAGATCACCAAACCTAACGCTCTGATACCAAGCTTGTCACGACCAGAAACTAGTCATGAGTGACACCCAAACTTAACCTCCTAGGTGGGAGAACCAATGAATCCAACCCCAACATTTATTTATAATTCAACTTATGAAATATTAATCATAATGATGAATACTAAATCTTATTAGTGTAATAAACTCATATCCCTTAAAGTCTACTAAATATCATTCCCAAAACCTGAAAGTCGTCAAATTAAGGACTAAGAGTTTTATCTTCAAATACTAAGTCTAAGAGTTTTATCTTCAAATACTAAGTCTAAGAGTTTAAAGACATAAAAATAAATAAATAAAATAGTCTATGTTCGAAAACTTAGGACATCATGTCATGACCAAGAGAATCCAATACGAGCTTGAATGAGGTGCTCAACCTGGAAGCTAATATGCTAGAGACCGGCTAGAGATGAGGGCAAGTCGGCGTTGTTAGTACACTTGCTGCACTCCATAAAAGGAAAATACAAGTAGCGCATAGTATGGAGAAACATGTACTGAGCAAGTATCATCGGCCAACCCAAAATAGAAACTAATATACAATGAATAATAGTATAATGTCAACTATGAAACCTAGTAGGTGGCAAGCAACAAAAAACATTAACCACTGACAACAACATTAAAGTAAATAAACAATCAATCACAATATCAAGCACACATATGGGGACTCATGCCTCCTCAAACACTCATTTGAGAAATGAATTCTTTGAAATTGAGTACATTAAGTTAATTCAATATCTTTCTCCTTAAATATTACCATTTAAAAATGTGACACTCTGATCCAATTATACTGTGTCGGAGCATGGCACTCCGATCCAATAATACCGTGTCAGAACGTGATACTCCGATCCATAATATCGTGTCGGAATGTAACACTATGATCAATAAAACCGTGTCAGAACGTGACACTCAGATCTATTTATATTGTAAAACAATAATTAATTATCTCCACTTTTCACTACATTAACAATATTTATCAAGACTTCTTTATTAAAAACATCACTTCGATAGATAGGTATCAAGATTATTAATTTCACGGTATGGGGATTTCAGACCAATCAGAGAACACAAAATCATGTAAAACGGGAACTTCACAATATCACTCAATGCTTATCAATCACTATTAAGAGTCCTTTTATCAAATAGAACAAACTATAACCTACCTCCACCGGAGAACTGAAGTCAAGCAAGCTACTTCCCCTGGGTGTTTCCTTTACTCAATACCTTTGATTGTCTCCAGTATATCAAGTATGCATAATATATCAGCAAACCAATCCGTAGACACTCATATTACTATAACCAAATTCCGAAAACTTTATACCAATTAATATATCAAGTTTAGTATTTCTCAAATAGCAAGTCTAGAGTTAATTCATATTTCCTCTTAATAGCTTAATTTAATTATACTTATATAATACATCAATACACCTAAAATTTAATTACCTATACCAATATATAAAAACTTCTATCAAAATCTATTACCATAACAAAAATCTATTACATTGAAAACAAAATAAGAACTCATTAACTTCAATCCACCTGTAAGAAAATTATAGAAGCAAGATAGACTCTCTAGTTGCCATAATAATTAATAGTTTCGCATAACCCTCAATTAATCATGGTTATTAAATTATTATTTAACCGATTTTTTCCCCATAATAATCAATCTTTACAACAAAGAATCATACTATATCCTTAAGCTTTTAAATAAAATTTAAACAATTTCTAATCATTCTCTAGGCAACAACATATATATATACAGAAAGCCAGGCTAACCTAACCAATAACCTCAAACCTTATCCATAATTAGCCAATAAAGATAGAACATTTGCCCTCTCAAAATATCAAAGAACGTACTGCCGAAGTTCCATATTCCAAATTTCAATTTCAACATTGCCAAATTTTCCTTCCTAATTTAATTATAATGACCAATTACCAACTAAAAGATACATCCATTCCATCCATTCGATGCTATAGTAGTACAATCATAGTTCCAAAATGAAATTGTAATTTACGATGAAACATACCAGTAGAAAGTGCCACGATTGTCTTTGACGTAGCCGCTCTCTTTTCTCAAACCCTTATTTTTTCTACAGAATATTTACTCATTAATTATTATATAACAGAAAATATAGAAGAGCGAAAGTAACCCACTATTAAGTTAACATTTATTTTCCTTAACCACCAACTAAACAAATTATAAAAACTACCCCATTAAATTCATAAATGTAGTTATGAATAGTCCAAAATACTCATTTAAAATCTATCGAAAAGTATTTTATAAGAATATAAGGTTATAACACTCAAAACAACTAAATGGGTCATTACAGTTAGTAGTTAATACTATAATTCAATTTACTTCCTCCCTAATTTAGAAGAAAAACCAACTTAACCTATATATTTTATTAAACTTATTAATTACTATTTACATAAGACAATTCCTTTTAGAATAAGTTGTTAGAACTAGTAAGCACTATTATTAAGTGGTGGAACTAGGTATTAACTAAACTAAGGTACTACCTCCACCCAC